>NC_136261.1:366938077-366943077 GCF_964187855.1 Myxine glutinosa | reverse complement strand
CTTCGTCTTTCCGATATTCACCTTCAGACCTTTTGTCTCCATACATTCCTTCCACGTGTTCATCTTTTCCTTCAGTCCATCCATACTTTCCGCAATCAACACCAGATCATCTGCATACAACAACTCCCACGGTAAACCCTCCTTTACGTTCTGAGCCAGCACCTCCATCACAGCTACAAATAGTAGTGGACTTAGTACCGACCCCTGATGCACTCCCACCTTCACCTCAAACTCACCACTGTTCCCGTCCTTCGTCCTTACAGCTGTGCGCGCTCTGTTGTACATTGCCATCACTACTCTGATCAACCATTCCTCCACTCCTAACTTCCTCAATGCCCATGTCAATACTTTGCGTGGAACCCGATCGAATGCTTTCTCCAGATCAACAAACCCAAGAAACAACTTCTTCCTCTTCTCCATGTACTTCTCCTGCAACTGCCTCACAATGAAAAGCGCGTCTGTCGTTCCTCTTCCTGGCATAAATCCAAACTGCATTTCGTCGATCTTCACTTTCTTCCTTATCCTCCTCTCCAACACCCTTTCCAATACCTTCATTCCATGCTCATACATATACACATACATATACATATACATACAAATATACTTCATCCAACATACATATACACATACATATACACAAACACACACACACATTCATGCACATACACATGCACACATATACACACACACACACACACACACACACACACACATACACGTCATACATACATACATACATACATACATACATACATACATACACACACACATCTTACTATAATTCACCAAATGTCCGTCCGTCCGAAGGTACCGCAAAAACGGCTCAACCGATCGCAACAATATTTTGGGTGGGTATTCCTGGGACCCCTGGGAGTAAAATAGGCTGTATTGTTTTTCCAATTTTCCAATTTTCCAGTTTTTCCGAACACGATGGAATAATTATAATATTTACCGATATGAACAGTGATGTGGCTTTTGTTGAAATTCCACAAATACTGTTTATTCTACGTACCAGGAGAGAGTAGATCGACTCCTGACGAACTCTTCCTATATAAACGTGCGGCTCCGCAGTAACATGGCAGCATGTGCAAAGCGACTGAGAAACAGGTGTAGCGGCCGCTTCCATGTTACAGATTCGGCGTGCACTCTTCACACATAAACGTGCGACTGAGAAAGACGTGTAGCGGCTGCTTCCGTTTTGTAGAATTCAATCTTTTTTCAAAATGGGCGCCATGTACTGTTTAGATTTTGATGATTTGCGTGTGATATGATTCAATGGATGTTTATATGAATCGTTTAAAATAAAAAAAGCCTTCAATTTATGTTATTTTGCCTTTTCATTTGGGCTTCCCAATTGAAGCCCCGCCCTGTACCGTTGCTTGTACACACAATTCATACATACAGTCTGTCTGTTTGTTTGTTTGTCCGCACACAATAAATATGATTTTTCTCTGCAACCGTTAGTCCTATTGACAGGAAATTTTCACCATATGAGCGCCTCCTCCTGTAGAATTTTTAAGTGATTATTATGACGTCATAGGTCACGTGGTACGGGCACCATCTTGGAAAAACCGAAAAACTTTGCACCTCTATATCTCTGAAGGCACTGATAGAAAAAATTGAGACATGGCTCATTGTAAAGAACTCTCTCTTCATGGGGAATAACATATGTTAATGATGATGTCATAGGTTCCTCCATTATGACGTCATAATTCGATAAGTACAAAACTTCATCCGATCAAGATGAAATTTCTTGAGCCTCATCTATGGATAAATTGGTGGAGAAAAAAAAATAGTGATGACGTCATCGGTCACGTCGTTTGGCCGCCATATTTGTTTAAACACAAAAGTCTTAAAAACCACTAAAAACACGTTCTGGCGAGGGTCTGCAATCTCTGATTGCTCTTTCTTGTTTTTCGGAAGAAGCTGAACAAGTTGTTTTGAGAGGTGGCAGGCAGCTGTTGCAGGTTGTTAATATGTGGCTGAAAGTTGTAGATATGGGTGGAACAGGGAACAGGTTGTGACGGGGACAGGGATCTGGCACTGGAGTTTGTGAGGTTATGGATTAGGCTTAACGCAAGTCACATGTAAGTGCACCTGTGTGGTCACATGTAAGGTGTGCACACATGTACGTTTAAGGAGTGATCACGTGCATCGGAATGAGTGAAAGTCCCTTGGTGTATTTCATGTCGGTGTAACACATCGAGAGACATGAGGGCGAATGATTACAAAGCGGTCCATATGTCTTGTTACCTTTACAAGAAACTACTGTATGCGCACTGTGAACAATAAGGAGGTAACAAGACATATGGACAACACTGAACAGGTGCAGCTTGCTGAGATGTTCACCTGTGTATATGTGTCGTTTAAAAAGGGTTCTCATAGATTTATTAAATTCTATCATCTCAAAGGCTTTTTTCAGGAGTGCAGGAAGTTAACCCCACCTAATCTCAACGCTCAAACTCGTACCTGGTTCCTGTGTTTCCTACCTTACTCTTTCTCCTTTTCTCTGGTTCGTTGCGTGTTTACTCTCTGTCTGTCCGCCGCACTCTTCCATGAGCCTCGATCTTTCCCGATAGTTTGATTCCCGACCCGGCTATTTATGTCGGCTCGATGCTGCGCAGACAGGTTGATGTATCAATATGTCTGTCGTCTCTCAGATGGAGGTTATAAACTGGGTGTCCCGTTTGGTGGTGGTCAACACTACCAACACTACCAGTGTCCCACGGTGTCCTTGGAGATAGTAGGCGAGTTATCTCCGGCACCCTGGAACAAACTACAAATTCCAGTCCTAACAAATTCCTGCCCACCCTCACGAGTTAAGTGTGACGATCATGGGGGAGAAACGAGGAAGGTCTTTGTCCTGAACCTTGACTGAAAATAGGCTGGTGTTAACGAATGAATGAGTGAATGAATAAATACATAAATTATGTGCACCAACACACGTGTATACTACTACCAAATAGGTGAAGGGCATACGAATTAATTAATTAATTAATTAATACATAAATTATATGTCCCAACACAAGTGTGCAACACCACCAAATAGGTGAAGGGCATACGAATGAATGAATGATTTAATTAATTAATTGTATGTCACAACACAAGTGTGCAACACCACCAAATAGGTGAAGAGCATACGAATGAATGAATTATTAATTATTTAATACATAATTTATATGTCCCAACACGAGTGTGCAACACCACCAAATAGATGAAGGGCATACGAATGAACGAATTATTTACTTATTTAATACATAAATTATATGTCCCAACACGAGTGTGCAACACTACCAAATAGGTGAAGTGCATACAAATGAATGAATGATTTAATTAATTAATTGTATGTCACAACACAAGTGTGCAACACCACCAAATAGGTGAAGAGCATACGAATGAATGAATGAATGAATTAATTAATTAATTGTATGTCCCAACAAAAGTGTGCAACACTACCAAATAGGTAAAGAGCAAAAGTATGAATGAATGAATTAATTAATTAATACATAAATTATATGTCCCAACACAAGTGTGCAACACCACCAAATAGGTGAAGGGCATACAAATGAATGAATGAATTAATTAATTAATTAGTTAATTGTATGTCCCAACACAAGTGTGCAACACTACCGAATAGGTGAAGGGCAGAAGAATGAATGAATGAATGAATTATTTAATACATAAAATATAAGCAAGTCAGCAACACAGGGGAGAACAGAGGAGTGAGCTCAGATGAGACGCTTTGGTGAGGGAAGGGTAGGGTAGGGGGGAGGGAGATGGGTAATGGTCAATAGCACAAACTGATGCTGCCAAAAGTCAAACACCCACATACATCAAGTACATGCTGTTCACCCATTGAGTGTCACACACTTATTAAACTGGTGCATAAATACCATTCCCAACACCATATTAACCATGTTTGTGTTGATGGAAGCATTGTGTTTGCGTGGCAGCCAACACGTGCTTGTTAAAATTCACGACTGCAATAGTTGTGATGGGACACGGATTTGAGTCACCACAATAGTGCCCACCCATCTCGGCTCACCGTTTGGGACACACTGTACACCTGGAAATGAATTTTGGGACAAACTGCAATTATATTGGGCCTAGCTGGACAGCACTCGAGTTTTTGTGTTGCAAACATATACATACATATATATATGTATATATATATATATATATATATATATATATATATATATACTGTATATATATATATATATATATATATATATATATATATATATATATATATATATATATATATATACATATACATATATACACACTGTATATATATACACTGTATATATATATATACACTGTATATATATATATATATATATATATATATATATATATATATATATACACTGTATATATATATACACTGTATATATATATATATATATATACACTGTATATATATATACACTGTATATATATATACATATATACAGTGCGTATCAAAAAAAAGGTAATCCGAATTCAAGGGGTTAATATGCAAAGGTTATTTATTTTGACAATTTACATGTGGTTTACTAATTAAGAGGAGATCCTCAGCTTTCCATTGATACCTTCCATGCATCATTGCTGTCACACATGACCGAGTGCATGTTCATTGAAAATGACAAGTTCAAATCGCATTTTTACAAGTTTGGCTAATCGATGCAAGTCAGGATAATTGGTGCAAAATGAACGTCAGATGTGAACTTTTCTCAGGCATGATTGGCCTTTATGCACCCACACCTTTAACATGTCCACCTGCTCTTTCAACACAAAGCCCACAGCGGCGGAGCATGCCCTGAACTGCTCGTCTCACCATAGCCGGGTCATTGCACAAATCATCCACTTCATGTCGAATACGGCCCTGCAATTCGTCAAGATCACGGGGAGGAGTTACGAACACCTTGTTCTTTGAATGTCCCCAAAGGAAATAATCACATGGTGTGAGGTCAGGTGATCTTGGCGGCCATTCCACTGCATGGTTGAGGGCGATG
>NC_136261.1:366833077-366928077 GCF_964187855.1 Myxine glutinosa | reverse complement strand
GTAATCTCAACGTTCCGAAATATTATAACCTCCTCCGGAGGTCTTGAGAACTGTACCCCTGGTGTCGTGTCATTTAACCCAGCCGTTGTGTCCTTTCCTCAATTGATTTAGCGTAGCGCGACTCGGCCAACGTTCGAGTATAATCGGGTAAACTGTGCAGACGCGGTCATACCAAACCGCTCGGTAAACTAACATCCAAAACCCGTCTGTAACAATATATATATATATATATATATATATATATATGTATATATATATATATATGTATATATATATGTATATATGTATATATATATATATGTATATATGTATATATATATATATATATATATATATATATATATATATATATATATATATATATATATATATATATATATATATATATATGCATATATGTATATATATATATATATATGTATATATGTATATATATATATATATGTATATATGTATATATATATATATATATATATATATATATATATATATATATGCATATATATATATATATATATATATATATATATATATATATATATATATATATATATATATTGTCGTGTGTCTACCCTGTAGTGAACACCGCAGGGTGACGGATGGCCGACCGAGATTTACCTACAAGGCGTATACCCAACTATGGCGGTAATGACACGCGCGGGGGTAGTTAAGGGTGACAAGGCTTACCTGAACGGGCGGATGCGACGAGTGTTTTCTGAACCACAAACAAATGAACATACAAGATACAGGAATTGAAAGTCAACAAATAAAGTTTTAATGAAAAGAATGCAATACAATAAAAAGGTAACACTAAATTCCTAAATTGAGTCGCCCCTGACGGACTCATATACAACACAAGGGGATGATAAAATAACGAAAGAAAAAATGTAGTGTGGTGCGTTTGTTTGGTACTCCACCTGGCATTCTTGACTGGTTCCCTGCTGTAGCAGACATACAGCAGGGAGGGAGCACAAACTGCGACCGCCTGCGATCAGACCGGGACAGACAGAGAGCAAGATGGCGGTCGCTTCACATTTTGCTTCTCATGCTGGAATGTTCTCTGTGACATCACCTGCGCTCAAATCACCGAGCGCCTGCGCATCAGTCTATCACCATGCCCAATCATTCCTTTCGGGGCGGGGCCTCACGGCCATTCTTGACGCCCCTTGAGATGACTCGGCTGGGTGGCATCCGTGGTAGTGTTTGGATCCAGTCGGCAATTGCTTTACTTAATTTAGGCGCTGATAGCATGGCTGGTGGTGATGGTGTCATAATGAATGAAAGGGAAAAATACAGAGGTGACTACCCACAGGGAATATACCCTTATACCCTAACTAATTAGCAGAGCTCCACCCCTCGCATGAAGACATATATACACTTACCCGACATCCGGGCCTGGCTTAATTACAGGAAGGTTTCTTCTTCTTCATGACAGTCGGAGCACACTACCCTATATAATCCTACCTTGACTCAAGTATTTCATTACCTACCCCCCACAAACGTAACAATATTATACAGTGGAACCTTGACTTACGAGTGCACCAACTTACGAGTTTTCCGAGATACGAGCCGTCGCTCGGGCGGTTTATTGCTTTGAGATGCGAGCCGAGATCTGAGTTACGAGCTTACGCTACCCGCCACCAGGTGGGTTCCGGTCACGTGGTTATCTTGCCGTGCAAGTATCTCTGCCGTATATCGCTGCTGCTTTGTTTTCGCATTTTGGTTATTTTGGAAAATTTCTTAGTTTTAACCATGGGTCCTAAGAAATTGAGTGCCAAGGGAAGAGAGGATGATGTGCTTGGATATAAAACACGCAATCGTCGAAAAACATGAGCGAGGTGTGCGTGTTGTCGACTTGGTGAGGCGGATGTGAAGGCAGCTGAAGATTTTATTATAACTGAGAAGAAGAAGAGGATGATGTGCTTGGATATAAAACACGCAATCGTCGAAAAACATGAGCGAGGTGTGCGTGTTGTCGACTTGGTGAGGCGGATGTGAAGGCAGCTGAAGATTTTACTATAACTTTTGCCGAACTGATAGAAGCCGAACGATACATCCCCCAGCAAATCTTCAACTGTGACGAGACAGGGCTCTTCTGGAAAAAGATGCCGAGGAGGACGTATATAACGGCAGAGGAGAAGAGCATGCCAGGCCACAACTTGTTCAGAGTGCCGGCGATAGCTCGCCTTCTCTTTGTGGAAAACACGGTGAGATCCTTAACATCCAACAACTAATGGGACGCAAACGGGGCGCCCAGTTTAGCGGTACACACATTGATGAATCACCCTGCCTGTGATTCACCCATGACAGGTTATAGCTGGGTCGGGATTCAAACCCAGGCTGGACAGTTTAGAGTCAAGTGTGCGTACCTCCAGTCCAGGCCATCCTGCCAACTTGTATGCTGCATACAGGTGAAATATAAAGCGCGAGATATTTTTATATATACTGTATATTTAAAAAAAAATTGGTGTGGTTTTTGGCGGGCTGGAACGGATTAATAGCATTTCAATGCATTTTAATGGGGAAATTTAATTTGAGAAACGAGCAAATTGAGTTACGAGCTCGGTCACAGAACGAATTAAACTCGTAAGTCAAGGTTCCACTGTATTTATGTGCAATATCATATACATATATTTATATATGAACATATATATATATATATGTATATATATATATATATATATATATATATATATATATTGTATATATATATATATATATATGTGTGTATATAATATATATATATATATATATATATATATATATATATATATATTTATATATATATATATTTATATATATATATATATATATATACAGACTTGGCATTTAATATGGAATATATTTTTTGTGGGGGTGAACTTACTTTTCAAGATGACTTAGAACCAAAAGTTCATTGGAATTATGTTCAAATTATTCTAGATTTTGTTAATGTGACCTTTAAAAGAAACAAAAACCACATTTGACATTTCGAAGCAAATAAATTGATCCTTGAAAGTGATGTAAACTGATATCGAACTCAATTCATGGACAGTACTGTGTTAAACTTCTTTGCGTTTTCCAGAAGTATCTCTTTATTTTGCACATTAGCCAAAAAATCTTTTTAACAAAAACAAAAATTAAATTACGACTGGGATTACGGACAGTAAAATTACAGTTCAGTCAGTACTCCGTGTAACCCCCACGAGCATTCAAGAGAGCACGTACACGTTGAGGCATGCTGTTCATGAGATTTGCCAAGGTTTGTACAGGAATCGCTTGCCATGCAGTTACAATAGCCTGCTGCAATTCACGCACAGAGGCAGGCTGTTGGTCCAAGTTGTCGATTTGACGCGTTAATTCTGCCCACAAGTTCTCTATCGGATTCATATCCGGGGACATGGCAGGCCACTCCATATGCTCTACACCACGGTCAGCAAGAAAGTGTTGGATCATGCGAGCACGATGAGGCCGTGCATTGTCATCTTGGAAGACAAAGTTTCCTCGAAAGGCTGCACGAGCAAATGGAAGCAATGTTTCTTCCAGAATGGCCTTGTACTTGAACTGGTTCAGGTTTCCATTCAGATCAACCAGGTCAGTTTTGCCCCCTGCATGAAAAGCAGCCCAAACGGTCACCCCACCACGTCCAGCTTGGACTCTTGGCACTATACAATCTTCATTGTAGGCTTCATGCACTTGTCTGCGCACTCGGATGCGGCCATCTTGACGATAGACCAGAAATCTAGACTCGTCACTGAAGATCACGTGATTCCAGTGTCCTGGCTGCCATTGACGGTGCTCTCTGGCCCACTGCAATCGGCGCTGGCGGTGTTGTCTGGTCAGGCGTGGCTTTCTCAGGGGACGCCTGGCACGATAGCCTGCTTGAACCAGTCGTTGGTTGACTAGCCTTCTGGATACAGGCACATTTGTCAGTTGCTGCCACTCAGCCCTAAGCCGATTAGCTGACTTGGTACGGCCATTGCGGACTAACCGGTGCAGCTGGCGATCATCCCTCCTTGTGGTTCTGCGGGGACGTCCTGGCCTTGGTATTGGAGTAGGGACACCCCTCTGAGTATTTCGTTTCAGGATCTTTGACACCTGGCCTTGAGTGATGCCATACTGCCGAGCAATAGCACGCTCTTTCATGCCGTAATTTCGTAAAGCCACCACTCCATGACAAACAGCATTGTCGAATTGACGTACCATCTCCAGAGGAAGCGGCAATAACATTTTGAGACGTGCAGCAGTTGTTTTCCACTAATACAGAATGCAACAACCCTTGTATACCCGACTGTGAAGCCAATCGTCAAATGCACCTGTCCGTACATTTTGCCACGCCACCTGTGATATAATCCTGTTGTTGACTTCTTGCTGCGACAGACAATCAGTGACATGGTTCTTTTAACAAATAAATCACCAAAGTGTGAAAGAAATTCACCAGATTGATATACTGAGTTAAGAAAGTAAACCCAAGTCAAGAAAAAAAAAATATGCCATATTAAATGTCAAGTCTGTATATATATATATATATATATATATATATATATATATATATATATATATATATATATATATATATATATATATATATATATATATATATATATATATATATATACAGTGTATATATATATATATATATATATATATATATATATATATATATATATATATATATATATATATATATATATAAGCAAAGATTTGTGGTTGGGAGTAAATTCAAATGACTCCATGGTAAGATCTCCAACCTTTTATTGAACAAACAATGACTCACCGTTTCGATTAACATGTGACAAAACCACACGCCTCCGTTAATCTTCCTCAAGAGTGATAAAATCATCTCAACATCCCCTTGTATGCAACAAAGTGGGCGGGCTATATGCAAAGTGGGGTGGGCAAAGCTGGACAGCCAATCAAACCGTACCACATCGCTCTCGTGAACTGAGAACCAACGGCGCTCATAAGCAAAGATTTGTTGTTGGGAGTAAAGAATCTTGTTTCTCACAGTCTGAGAGTCCTTTCGGTGCTTTTTGGCAAACTCCAAGCGGGCTTTCATGTGTCTTTCACTGAGGAGAGGCTTCCGTCTGGCCACTCTGCCATAAAGCCCAGATCGGTGGAGTGTTGCAGTGATGGTTGTCCTTCTGGAAGTTTCTCCCATCTCCACACAGGATCTCTGGAGCTCAGCCGGAGTAACCATCGGGTTCTTGGTCACCTCTATTATCCAAGGCCCTTCTCCCCTGATTGCTCAGTTTGGCCGGGCGGCCTGCTCAAGGAAGAGTCCTGGTTCTTCCAAACTTCTTCCATTTAAGAATTATGGAGGACACTGTGCTCTTGGGAACCTTCAATGCAGAATAAATTTTTTTGTCAGCTTCCCCACATCTGTGCCTCGACACAATCCTGTCTGAGCTCTGCAGGCAGTTCCTTCGACCTCATGGCTTGGTTTTTGCTCTGATATGCATTGTCAGCTGTGAGACCTTATATAGACAGGTGTGTGCCTTTCCAAATCATGTCCAATCAATTGAATTTACCACAGGTGGACTCCAATCAAGGTGTACAAACATCTCTAAAGATAATCAAGAGAAATTGGAGGCACCTGAGCTAAATTTCAAGTGTCATAGCAAAGGGTCTGAATACTTATGTCAATGTGATATTTCAGTTTTTTCTTTTTAATAAATTTGCAAAACTTTCTAAAATCCTGTTTTCTCTTTGTCATTATGGGGTTTTGAGTGTAGATTGATGAGGGAAAAAATGAATTTAAACGATTTCAGCAAAAGGCTGCAGCATAACAAAATGTGGAAAAAGTGAAGGGGTCTGAATACTTTCTGAATGCACTGTATATGTATAAATATATGTGTATATATATATATATATATATATATATATATGTATGTATATTGGTTCCACTACAGCCGAGAACTCGTATAGTCGTTTTTATTTAATCCATGTGATATTGGTAATGCTTCGACGAGGATATGGCACTGTCATCTGGGTTTGTTGCCATGTTTTTATATCGAAATATTTATGCTGTATTCCATTTGGAGACTTCACAATGTAGTTTACTCTCTCTGTAGTGGAAGTAGTGGTTGTGAAGCATGTGACCATTCGAGTCTTGATTGGTTGGTTTCATCGCCGGGAAAATAATTGGGTCAATTTCGAGTTCTGTACATGTCCAAGAACTATCGTATTCAGGAAATATGTAATAATTCCACCATCGAGGCCGTTTGATGCGTCTCGGGAGGGTGAATGAAGTCAAAATTCCTTTGTCTGGCTTTTGGGAACACAGTTTATAAACAATGTCCCTTTGATAGAACATCAAACCCTTGTGCTTCTGGAAACCTTTTTAGGGAATTATGTAGGCCACATGGTTCTCCCTGATTAACATGCCCACTCCTGATTGGCTGAATCCACATTACAGTGCTATCTGATTAAAATGGCAATTCTTGATTGGCTGAATTCCCATTACAGTTATACTACTACATAATTAATATGGTCAGTCTTGATCGTCTGTTACACCTGGTGTTCGTTTGACGGTTAAGGTGGCTGGCTTGAGATCTCAGGGTCTTGAGTTTGAGCCCCTGTCATGCCATTGAATTTACACCGGGTGGGTTGACTCGGCCTGTCACCCGCTAGCGAAGGAAAACCTGCTTCAGCAACCCTATATGCACCTGAAGACGCGAAAAGAGTGGTTCTTCTTCTTGATTGGCTCAATGCACATTGACCGAATCTACAGTCACGTGAAAAAGTAAATACACCCTTGCCTCTAATAGGTGGTATTGCCCCATTTGGCAGAAACAACCTCAAGTAGACGTTTCTTATAACTGTCTACCAGTCTCTGACATCGACTGGGAGAAATTTTTGCCCACTCCTCCATGCAGAATTCTTTCAGCTGTGCGATGTTTGAGGGGTTTTCTGCATGCACAGCTCGTTTCAAATCCCCCCACAACATCGCGATGGGATTTAGATCCGGGCTTTGACTTGGCCATTCCAGAACCCTCCATTTCTTTCTTTTCAGCCATTCCTTGGTGGATTTACGGGTATGTTTAGGGTCATTGTCATGTTGCAAGGTCCACCTTTGGTTGAGCTTCAACGTTCCGACAGATGGCCTCACATTATCCTCAAGCACCCTCTGGTACAATGAAGAATTCATAGTGGATTCTATGATGATGAGCTGCCCAGGCCCTGATGCAGCAAAGCTGCCCCAAACCATAATATTTCCACCACCATGCTTTACAGTTGGTATCAGGTTCTTGTGGTCAAATGCTGTCTTTGGTTTTCGACCAAACATGTCTTCTGGTACTGTGGCCAAATAGCTCTACCTTTGACTCATCTGTCCAGAGCACATTGTTCCAGAAGTGCTGGTCTTTAGTCTTGCCCTGATGTTCTTTCTGGACAGCAAAGGTTTCCTCCTGGCACACCTCCCATGTAGATCAAATTTGTGCAGCCTCTTTCTAATGGTAGACTCATGCACTTTGACATCAGCAGTGGCAAGAGCTACCTGTAGGTCTCGTGATGACATTCTGGGGTTCTTAGAGACTTCTTTCAGCATCTTGTGGTCTGCTCTCGGGCTGAACTTGCTGGGGCGGCCTGGCCTGAACAAGTTGGCAGTTGTTTGGAATCTTCTCCACTTGTAGATGATCTTCCGGACAGTCGATTGTTTGATTTCAAATTGTTTGGAGATCTTCTTAAATCCCTTCCCAGACTCGTAGGCATCTATAACCTTCTTTCTGAAGGCCTCAGAGAGCTCTTTTGATCTAGGCATGGTGACGCCACACACTTCAACAACAAAGAGCAAACCAAACTAAATGTCTGAGGTTTAAATAAGACAGGTTCCTCCAAGATCCTCTCTAACGATGTTCTAATCATTGGCACCTGAGCTGGTGCACCTGATTCTAATTTTAGGTATTTGAAGTAGTGATAAATGTAAGGGTGTACTTATTTTTTCCACATGCAAAATTTGCATTTATGTTTATTTAAATTATACAATGGATGACAAAATGTAAATGTTTCATGATATTTGTTATATTATATCACCTTTATGTCTCAATATTGTTGAAATGAAGATCAAATAGCTGTATGTTGAAATATGTTGAAAAAGACAAAACTTTACAAGGGGTGTACTTACTTTTTCACGTGACTGTATGTTATGGTACGACATGATGAATATGGGCCACCTTTCCTCGTGGCTCAATTTGTGAACAATTCTGATATGATTTACCCTCAGTAATGGCATTCCAAAATTAAGAATTTTAACAAAATATTCATTACATGACTGCATGAGCCCAAATATCCATTCTACTACCCTTGTTTTGTGCAGGGTAGCCTGAGGTGCAATGCCGTCTGGAACAGCATTTGTCTGTCCATATCGCCGTCCCTCACAAACGTCCACCAATCAGAGCTGAGGATCTGGTCACATGACAGGGGCACAGCGTTTAGTAACCATTAAAGTTGCATGTTTTACTAAAAGGAAATCTAATAACTTTCTGTGGAAAGTTTTGGGATCCCAGCGGGTGCTGTAAGGTAGGTAGGAGGTTTCAGAAATTTCTCAATACAATTATGATTTGGAAATGCGATCGACACGGACCTTGCTCCCGAATCCGGAAGTGAATAGATGACGACGGTTCGCTGGTTTGATAAATATCTAAATACAATCGTGATTTAACATTATAGTTTGATACATTAATACCATAGTATTAATTTGTCATTGGAATGATGAATAATGCTGTTTGTAATGAAAATAGAGAGATATTGAGTTTAAAGCAGAATGAGGAAATGACGTAAGGGTTTCCATCCGGGACATTCGCGGATTCCCCATTTGCAGTTTCGCCATTGATTTGGATATACCAACATTCAGACTGGGTACGTTTTTTGTGCAAGTCCTTCACGAACCTGGTGTCAATGCCTGACGTTCAAATGAAGGTGGCACGGGAATGTGGAATTGATTGAAAAAATATTAATACTCATATTAATTTGATATCTGGTAACTGATATGTCCACCCAACTCATACTATCCTCTTCATGTATCAAAGAAGACCGGCTATGCCGCTGTCTGACTATCGGTCTTGTTACTTGCGAAATCGAAGATTTTTCAAGTACCGTATATTGGTTGGTCTTGTGCATTATTCTGTCTGTTTCTTTGTTTGTCTGTATGCCAGTCGCCTACAGGTCACAATTTTCAACCGATCGTCACGAAACGTCACCAAGTTGTAGAGATCGTTATAATAGAGAAGCCTATTGATTTTGAGGTCAAAGGTCATCTGGAGGTCGAATTTATAAGATCAACATTTTTAATCCGATTGACTTGAAAATTGAACAGCATTTGTATATTGTCACTAAATTTCGAAACCAACTACCAGGTCAAAATGTCAAAGGTCAACTCAAGGTCAAACTTCCAAAATCATCAATTTTCATCTGAAAAAACGTCAATTTTCATCCCATTGACTTGGAAATTGGACAGCATTTGCACATTGATTGGGAAAATCAATTTGCACATCACAAAATGGGGAAACCAACTTTTTGAGGTCAAAGGTCAACTCAAGGTCAAATTTAAAAAATCATCCAATTTTCATCTGAAAATCGTCATTTTGCATACGATTAACCTGTAAATTAAAGAGCAATTGCACAATACTTCACAGAATTGGGAAATCAACTATTTTTGAGGTCAAAAGGTCAATGGTCAACTCAAGGTCCAACTTCCAAAATCATCAATTTTCCTTTGAAAAATCATCAATTTCCATCTGATTGACTTGAAAATTTAACAGCATTTGCATAGTGCCTCACTGAATTGGGAAACAACTATTTTTGGGATCAAAAGGTCAAAGGTCAACTCAAGGGTCAAACTTCCAAAATCCTCAATTTTCATTTGATTGACTTGAAATTTTAACAGCATTTGTGTAGTGCCTCACTGAATTGGGAAACCAACTTTTTTTTTTAGGTCAAAAGGTCAAAGATCAACTCAAGGTCAAACTTCTAAAATCATCAATTTTCATCTAAAAATCATCACTTTTCATCCTATTGACCCGAGCTTTGATCAAGATCGGCAATTTTGATCTTGATGAAATGGACAATTTGCTGGATCAATTGCAACCTTTTTTTCGTGGGGGGGGGGGGGGGTGGATTTTGCAAGTATCGTGCTCTGCATGACGTCTTCTTGTTTTTTTTATTGGGATCCATGGCTATTTGACTATTCCCATCCTACTCCAAAGGAGAATGTTGGCGATCTCCGAGGCTAGAGAACCAGTAGAAAGAGCCTCGCAAGGTGCTCGTTGAACCTTGGGCCTTCATTCCGCGGCGATCCGTCACCTATAGCGGATTACGGCAGTGGCGGAGCGGGTCTTCTCAAACAAACCCACCATTGTACACACTTGTCTCCAGGCGTGCGTGGGATGGTGTGGGCACTTGACATGTGCACCTGCCCGATTTTCCGACGTGTGGATCACGGCTCCATGACTGCGGAAAAGCTGTACAAGTAGAGATGAGTCTGCAGTAAAAAAAAAAAAACAGTTTTGGGTCGTGTTAGTTCTCTGTCGTAGAACTACAAAGTGCTACTTGTGAGTGTGCGAGCCTGTTGGGCCTGAACTTTGGAGGTACAGTGTTCCCCATCTGGAATCTGTTAGTAGCTACATGGTCATTTGAAAAGGTATCTCTTGGTCTTTTGTTGAACTCCTTTGCCTAAATGGACTCTCATAAATCGTAAAAGCTTTCCTTTCATCTGCCACACTGTAAAGATATATCTACTTATTACAAATGCAAATATATCAGAATATGACAAATAACCCCTCACCCTGTCCCATTGATCCATACATTCCTCATTCCTTCCATCTTCTTACTCTGATCTCCAAATCATATTTCCATTCTCTTTCCACTGCCCTCACACAACCCAACTTTCCTATCTCTCTCCTTTTCTCCATTTTAATACTTTTAAATCCCCACACCACCCTTCCACCCCCCACCCCCCGTCCCCATCTAGTAAGTTCGTAATAAATAGATGTTCTCTCCGACACCGATTTGCGTTAAGGTGGCGTTGCAGTCAGATGTAGTGTGTGTGTGTGTGTGTGTGTGTGTGTGTGTGTGTGTGTGTGTGTGTGTGTGTGTGTGTGTGTGCGCGTGTGTGTAGTGTGTGTGTTTTTGTGCATGTGTGTTCGTGTGTGTGTGTGTGTGTTTGTGCGTGTGTGTGCGTTTGTGTACCTGCTTGCGTGTGTGTGTGCATGTGTGCATGCGGGTGTGTGTGCATGTGTGCGTGCGGGTTTGTGTGCATGTGCGTGCGTGCGTCACTGATAAATACCTTTAAATTGTAAAAATAAAATATATATTCGCTCGAAGACACCTCTTTAGGCTGAGAACGTCCGAATCACAATATTCCACGAAACTCTCTCATGATTGCCTTGTATGGCTGTATTGGGATAGGGAGGGGTGAAGTAGGGGGAGTGCAATTACACTCAGCGGTGATGTGTTCCTGATTGCCTGCCATGCTGGGGAGAAAAAGACCGCCCGCAAGATTCAACCAGACGAGGGATGGAGGGGTTGCAGGGATGGAGGGGTTGCAGGGGTGGAGGGGTGCAGGGGAATTTCCTTCTCGGCAGGAAAATATGGCAGCAGAGCATCACACACAGCTGTGGCCGCCTCAATGGTTTGCTTTGCTACAGTCCAGACTGGCAGTTGAGTTCCCACGGCACTGTGCCTGTCGGTCTATGTGATCCGGAGAGACTGGAGGGGTGAGGGGTAGGAAGGGGTGGGGTCGGCGGGGAATTTCTCTGGGTCTGGGAGGAGGAGCGATGAGTGTGGCTTATTATGCTAATTTGCATAACTATGAGGAATTGCATCTTTTGCATGATCTATTCTTTTGTCCACATGTTGTTTTAATTTATAGTCTGATGACCAATGGTATTTCATGCTGATCAATTAAATGTCATACATTTTGTACAGTTTGAAAGATTCAGCTTTTTCATCGATATTTATCTAAGGCTCCTTGAGGAGCTTGTGCATACAGTAATGGGGAAATACGACTATAGACATTGTTCCACTTGTATGTCAATTACAAGGACATTGCTAGACAATAGACAAAGAGAAATGGTGTGTGGGATTTGAACCTGAGCTCCTCACATCATCAACCTGGATTTTAAGATGGGGACCAGTGTCGGGTGTTTCGACCAATCCTTTGCTATCTGTCTTTGCAGTGATGACACAGCACGGAGCACTCTACGCCAACTTCACGCTTTGCCGCAGCGTATTTTCGAGGAGCATCCATCGATCGAAGCCTGGTGAGCAATCTTGTACCCCTCTGCAAAAGAGCAGGCAGTGGTCACCGGGGTTTTTTGGGTTGTTTTGGGGGTGTTTTTGTTGTTAGTGTTTTTTTTGTTGTTGTTGGTTGTTTTTATTGTTTTTTTGTTTGTTGTTTTTGTGTGTGTGTGTGTTTGTGTGTGTGTGTGTGTGTGTGTGTGTGTGTGTGTGTGTGTGTGTGTGTGTGTGTGTGTGTTTTGGTTGTTTTTTGGGGTGTTTCAAAAACACTGATGTTTTTGGGTGTTTTCTAAAAAAAATGTTTTTGTTGGTGGTTTTTTGTTATTTGCTGTTTTTTTGGGAGGGGGTGTTTTTGGTTGTTTTTTGGGTATTTTTGTTGGGTGTTTTTATTGTTTTTTGTTGGTTGTTTTTTTATTGTTTTTTGTTGGCTTTTTATTGTTTTGGTGTTTTTGGGGTGTTTCAAAAACACTGGATGTTTTGGGTGTCTTCTAAAAAAAATGTTGTTTTGTTGGTTTTTTGGGGATTTTTTGGGGTGTTTTGGATGTTTTTATTGTTGGTGGTTTCTGGTTATTTGTTGTTTTGGGTGTTTTTGGGGTGTTTTTTGCCCTCACAGGAGGAGAGGGTATTGCATGCGGGCCCGTTTGTCTGTTTGTTTGTCCGCACAGAATAAATATGATTTTCTCGACAACCGTTCGTCCGATTGACAGGAAATTTGCACCATAGATGCACCTCCACCTGTATAATTTTTAAATGATAATTATGACGTCATAGGTCACGTGGTACGGACGCCATCTTGGAAAACCCGAAAAACTTTGCACCTCCATATCCCTGAAAGTGCTGCACAGAAAAAAAAATGGGACGTGGCTCATTGTAAAGAACTCTCCATGTGGAATAAGATATGTTAATGGTGATGTCCTAGGTGCCTCCATTATTACATCATAATTCGACAAGTACAAAACTTCATCCGATCAAGATGAAATTTCTTGAGCGTCATCTAGGAATAAATTGGTGGGGTAAAAAAATTTTATGCCGTCATAGGTCACGTGGTTCGGCCGCCATCTTGGAAAAACCGAAAAAAAATTCACCTCTATATCTCTGAAAGTGCTGCATAGAAAAAATTGAGACATGGCACATTGTAAAGAACTCTCCATGGGGAATAAAATATATTAATGATGATGTCATAGGTGCCTCCATTATGACGTCATAATTGGACAAGTACAAAACTTCATCGATCAAGATTAAATTTTTTGAGTGTCATCTGGGGATAAATTGGTGGAGAAAAAAAATGATGATGGCGTCATCTGTCACGTGGTTCGGCCGCCATATTTCTTTTTAACACAAAAGCCTTAAAAACCACTGAAGACACATTCTGGTGAGGGTCTGAAATTTCTGACTTCTCTTTCTTGTTTTATTTGTTGTTGTTTTTTTGTTGTTGTTGTTGTTTGTTTGTTTTTAGGATTTTTGGGGTTTTAGAAACGCTGGGTGTTTTTGGCATAACTATTCTAAACAATGAAAACAATAAACAATGGAGCACAAGCATCCTGCTCGCTTTGTCATTGTAGGTTATAGACGGCATCCTTGTTAGCATCGGCTTTATGTCAGAAACATTGAGTTGTCACAACTATGTGGTGACCGGATGATTTTCCTTGACTCTTCCACCAAAATTCATCCTGGTGTATTTTGGGTGCATCTAGTATGCAGGAATCCAACGTTCTGAGCCTTCCGTTAACTTTAACTCATGAGCTCTTCCCAACATCAACATTAAGGATTTGATTCTTGTGTTTTGGAGAACTCGTTGAAGCCAGATTGGATGGAATCTTAGTGATGAAAATCATTCCGTTTGGTTGACGGTCACGGATGTATATACACCACATTTAACCCCAGGTGATCCATTTCTGCTGTACCTTTGCTTTTGCAGTGAGAATTCGGTGATCGAGCAGTACCAACGGCTCAGAGGATTGAGCAGGGGACAGGCCATTGTAAAGTAAGTCTTGCAATACCACCTTATGAGGTTTCTCCATGTGTTCTTGAGGAGGTTTCTTTGTTTTAATCAATCACAATACTATTTGGAAATCCCTTGCCCCCCAATAATGCTCACATTGTAATGGTCAGACTTAGGACCACTACTGCAATGAATGATTGCTCATAGAGGGCGTGCATAGAGTACGCTTTCCTTTGGAGGGAGCACTGTTAAGGCAGATGAGATGCGAGTGGTTGGGTTTTGCCTGGGCGCCCATTGTGTGCAGGAACCCTGGCAAAGTGCTAACTTACTGCACTGATCTATGGCAAGGGGGGAGGCACACACCTAATCTTCCACCTTAGAAGTGATGCAATCATCAATCCACACGCACTAAATTAAGTGTCCATAGATCTCGGATGTAAGGTTTCACACATCCTTTTGCACAAGGGGAAGCCACTCATCGCATTAGCTCCAGAAATCATCACCAGTTTTATGGAAATCATTTTCCCCGTGAAGCTGTCTTTACAATCGATGTCTTCCGATAAGCATCGCTCCTCAGCTCTTAGGCTTCCTTCCCAAAACAAATAATGTTTGTTTGTAAGGCTGAAACCTGATCCATCTGCAAAGCTGTCGATCTCTGTAATGAGCTACAGAAAGCTTTGTGCCTCTTGTTTTGCCTGACTGACTCGCTTTTGTTTTATTTTTGCAGTTACATGAGCGTGGTAGAAAAACTTCCAACCTACGGAGTCCATTACTACGGAGTGAAGGTGCGGCCCTCTCTTTCCTCTGCCCATTACGCGTGTCATTGAGAAAACTCTAGTTCTACACAAGTGGAGAATGCGCCTTTTAGATGGATAGACAATCGCCCATCACAGGCTTTTTTGTGTATACAAGATCGAGTCTCGTGTAAGAGCTAGCACATTAAACACACATTAGCACATAAAACATGAAAGAAAAAAAAAAGCGGACACATAAAACAATAAAGGGAGGGGCAGACAAGATGCAAGAGAGAGAGGGAAGCACACAAGCACAACAGTAGAGAACAGGGACATCGGGAATCCTGTGGAAGGGAGAGGACTGAGGGAGAGGGGTGGGGGTGAAGGGGTACACGGTATAAAGCAAATTGCATGAGAGAGAGCAACAAATTGACACTATGAGGAATTTCAGGAATGAAGTTGGAGATTGAAAGAGGTGGATTTGGGGTGTATTAGCGGGGGTAGAAGAGATCAAGGTTTTGGATGGGGGAAGATAAGAGATGGTGGTGAACAGCTGTTTTAAAGACCTGGAGGGAGGGGTGGGATTGAAGGGAGTGGGGGAGTTTGTTCCAGAGGTGGAGAAAAGGGGAATGAAGGAGTGAAGGTGAGCAGAGAGCCTTGATTTTGGCAGTTTAACCATAAGAGGGTTGCAGGCAGATCTTGTGCGACCTGTAGGAATATTTGGTGGACAGAGCAGAGATAGAGCTGGGGGGGCAAGGCCGGAGAGGAGTTGGTCGAAGACCGAAAGACCACATACCTGCCTGCGCTGAGAGAGTGAAAGGCCCTCACAATCAGCTTCATCGCGGGAGATTCCAATGATTCTGAAAGCTTTGGTTTCTAAAACTACGAGGCTTCGATGTTCATCTTCTTGATTCCACCTGGAGGATGGCAAAGAGCAAAAAGCCTCTTCAGTTTCTCACTTCAAATTGGCGAATGCTGCGGACAGGGATGTAACCGAGGCATAAGGGCCAATAATAAGTGACCTGTTAGATTCATACAGTTTGTCGTTTACTGAACACTATTTTGCCCAAAAAAGGTATCTCTAAGGAGTAGTAGATGATTTTGTGCTGATGTCATGATAAACTCATTGTTTAGCTATTAAACCTTGACGTAACAGTCATTAAACATCCCTCTCGTTACGCACTTGACTGCCTTTCCGTCGCATTTGCCAAGCAGTTTTGGAACTAGGAAAATTTGTTGTTGTTGTTGCCAAGAATGTGAAGTGAAAATCGGTATAACCAAAGTGCACCGCCAATCGCACAACACACTTCCTGTATATGTAGGCCTGAAGTGGGTTTTGTCAACAATGTACCATGCTTCACAGTGGTTTGTTCCTGGTTCCCTTCTGGATTTGTACTTGAACACAGAAAACGAAATTGATGTCACTTAGTTCCTCGATTTTTGAGGTTTTTGTAGTAAAATCCATTTCTGCGTTTGTGGTGCTACGAGATGTGCATGGTGGTGGGTGGT
Source organism: Myxine glutinosa (assembly GCF_964187855.1). NCBI lineage: Eukaryota > Metazoa > Chordata > Myxini > Myxiniformes > Myxinidae > Myxine > Myxine glutinosa. The sequence goes on along the minus strand of NC_136261.1, from coordinate 366,911,676 downwards.
CCATATGATTTGTTACCCTCTTGTTGCCTCATAGCAAGAAACATGTTATGTCTTCTTCGTTACAATCAAGAGGGAAACGCTAACATATGTACCCATCATTAAGATATACTGTGTCCCTATCTATGGAATACATTACTCTGTGGTGAAAACAATGCATTGGGGGTTAACCAGACAGGTGGACCACCCTGTAGGTCTCGTCAAACTTTAATTTATGATCTCATAAATGGAGTGTAACTTGAGCAATTGACTCTGGGTTAGCAGCCATATGTCACACGAATGTCGAGCATGTTTCTTTCTACAGGACAAGCAAGGCATTCCGTGGCGGCTCGGTATCAGCACCGAGGGAATCTCACAGAACGACCACCTGAACCACCTCCAGCCCAGCAAGGTAAGACATCCACCAAACTCCAAATGTCTTCACCCACATTTGGTTCGCGGTTTGAAGCTATGGGGTCGGTTTGTGCTTGAGCCGTGCGTGCCTTAGGCAGCCGATGATGGAGTTTAATTGTTGTTGTTGTTGTAGTTTCTTGATTGGAAATGCTGGTGTTGAAATTAATTTTTCCTGAGTGTTTTTTTACAAGAACAATATTTTGGTTGTTACTTTTGAACCCTTCCGATTTGACAAGTACCATAAGCCAGAGATCTTCACGATAAGTTATGCTTTGGTGACCTGAGCGATAAAATAAATGTTGACTTTCTATTATTACTCCATTATATATTATTTATATATTATTATTAAATATTATATTATATGTTATTATTTCTATTATATCTATTATTACTTGCAAAATCGAAGAATTTTCATGTATATTGTGATTGGTTTTGTGTGTTATTCTGTCTGTCTGTCTGTGTTTCTTTGCCTGTCAATCGCCTACACGTCACAATTTTAAACCGATCTTCATGAAACTTCACCAAATAGTAGAGTTGGTCATAAGGAAGAAGCCTATTGATTTTGAGGTCATCGGTCAAAGGCCATCTTGAGGTCAAGTTTCTAAAATTGGCATTTTTCATCCAATTGACTTGAAAGTTGAACAGCATTTGCATGGCACATCACTGAATTGGGAAACCAACTATTTTTGAGGTCAAAAGGTCAAAGGTCAAGTCAAACATTAAATCATCCAATTTTCATCTGAAAATCGTCAATTTTTCATCCGATTAACCTGTAAATTAAAGAGCAATTGCACAATACATCACGGAATTGGAAAACCAACTACTTTGGGGGTCAAAAGGTAAAAGGTCAAGTCAAGATCAAACTTTTAAAATCATCAATTTTCATCTGAAAAATCGTCACTTTGCATCCCATTAACTTGAAAGTTAAACAGCAATTGCATAGTGCATCACTGAATTGGGAAACCAACTATTTTTGAGATCAAAAGGTCAAAGGTCATCTCTAGGTCAAACTTCTGAAATCATCAATTTTCATCCGATTAACTTGAAGTTTAAACAGCAATTGCATGGCGCATCACTGAATTGGGAAACCAACTATTTTTGAGGTGAAAAGGTCAAAGGTCAAGTCAAACTGATAAAATCATCCAAATTTCATCTGAAAATCGTCAATTTTTCATCCGATTAACCTGTGAATTAAAGAGCAATTGCACAATACATCACGGAATTGGTAAACCAACTATTTTGGGGTCAAGAGGTAAAAGGTCAACTCAAGATCAAACTTTTAAAATCATCAATTTTCATCTGCTAAATCGTCACTTTTCATCCCATTAACTTGAAAGTTAAACAGTAATTGCATAGTGCATCACTGAATTGGGAAACCAACTACTTTAAGGTCAAAAGGTCAAAGGTGAACTCTCGGTCGAACCTCTGAAGTCATCAATTTTCATCCTATTAACTTGAAGTTTAAACAGCAATTGCATGGCGCATCACTGAATTGGGAAACCAACTATTTTGGGGATCAAAAGGTAAAAGGTCAAGTCAACATCAAACTTTTAAAATCATCAATTTTCATCTGAAAAATCGTCACTTTTCATCCTATTAACTTGAAAGTTAAACAGCAATTGCATCGTGCATCACTAAATTGGGAAACCAACTACATTGAGGTCAAAAGGTCAAAGGTCAACTATAGGTCAAACTTCTGAAATCATCCATTTTCATCCTATTAACTTGAAGGTTAAACAGCAATTGCATGGCGCATCACTGAATTGGGAAACAAACTATTTTTGAGGTGGAAAGGTCAAAGGTCATCTCGGGGTAAAACTTCTGAAATCATCAATTTTCATCCTATTAACTTGAAGGTTAAACAGCAATTGCATGGCGCATCACTGAATTGGGAGACCAACTATTTTTGAGGTGAAAAGGTCAAAGGTCAAGTCAAACTTATAAAATTATCCAAATTTCATCTGAAAATCGTCAATTTTTCATCCGATTAACCTGTGAATTAAAGAGCAATTGCACAATACATCACGGAATTGGTAAACCAACTATTTTGGGGTCAAGAGGTAAAAGGTCAACTCAAGATCAAACTTTTAAAATCATCAATTTTCATCTGAAAAATCGTCACTTTTCATCCTATTAACTTGAAAGTTAAACAGTAATTGCATAGTGCATCACTGAATTGGGAAACCAACTACTTTAAGGTCAAAAGGTCAAAGGTGAACTCTCGGTCGAACCTCTGAAGTCATCAATTTTCTTCCTATTAACTTGAAGTTTAAACAGCAATTGCATGGCGCATCACTGAATTGGGAAACCAACTATTTTGGGGATCAAAAGGTAAAAGGTCAAGTCAACATCAAACTTTTAAAATCATCAATTTTCATCTGAAAAATCGTCACTTTTCATCCTATTAACTTGAAAGTTAAACAGCAATTGCATCGTGCATCACTAAATTGGGAAACCAACTACATTGAGGTCAAAAGGTCAAAGGTCAACTATAGGTCAAACTTCTGAAATCATCCATTTTCATCCTATTAACTTGAAGGTTAAACAGCAATTGCATGGCGCATCACTGAATTGGGAAACAAACTATTTTTGAGGTGGAAAGGTCAAAGGTCATCTCGGGGTAAAACTTCTGAAATCATCAATTTTCATCCTATTAACTTGAAGGTTAAACAGCAATTGCATGGCGCATCACTGAATTGGGAGACCAACTATTTTTGAGGTGAAAAGGTCAAAGGTCAAGTCAAACTTATAAAATTATCCAAATTTCATCTGAAAATCGTCAATTTTTCATCCGATTAACCTGTGAATTAAAGAGCAATTGCACAATACATCACGGAATTGGTAAACCAACTATTTTGGGGTCAAGAGGTAAAAGGTCAACTCAAGATCAAACTTTTAAAATCATCAATTTTCATCTGAAAAATCGTCACTTTTCATCCTATTAACTTGAAAGTTAAACAGTAATTGCATAGTGCATCACTGAATTGGGAAACCAACTACTTTAAGGTCAAAAGGTCAAAGGTGAACTCTCGGTCGAACCTCTGAAGTCATCAATTTTCTTCCTATTAACTTGAAGTTTAAACAGCAATTGCATGGCGCATCACTGAATTGGGAAACCAACTATTTTGGGGATCAAAAGGTAAAAGGTCAAGTCAACATCAAACTTTTAAAATCATCAATTTTCATCTGAAAAATCGTCACTTTTCATCCTATTAACTTGAAAGTTAAACAGCAATTGCATCGTGCATCACCAAATTGGGAAACCAACTACATTGAGGTCAAAGGTTAACTATAGGTCAAACTTCTGAAATCATACATTTTCATCCTATTAACTTGAAGGTTAAACAGCAATTGCATGGCGCATCACTGAATTGGGAAACCAACTATTTTTGAGGTGGAAAGGTCAAAGGTCATCTCGGGGTCAAACTTCTGAAATCATCCATTTTCATCCTATTAACTTGAAGGTTAAACAGCAATTGCATGGCGCATCACTGAATTGGGAGACCAACTATTTTTGAGGTGAAAAGGTCAAAGGTCAAGTCAAACTTATAAAATCATCCAAATTTCATCTGAAAATCGTCAATTTTTCATCCGATTAACCTGTAAATTAAAGAACAATTGCGCAATACATCACGGAACAACTATTTTGGGGGTCAAAAGGTAAAAGGTCAAGTCCAGATCAAACTTTTAAAATCAATTTTCATCTGAAAAATCGTCAATTTTCATCCGATTGCCTTGGAAAACTAATCAGCAATTGCATTGTGCCTCGTTTTGCTTATCTATCTATCGATCTATAACTATCTGCCTTTCTGTTGTAAATATTTACTTACTGCATTCATTCATTTTTTTAATGTGCCATCTTTGTCTCCTCCTTTGGGGATTCCATTTGTCTTGCATTTGTGGTGAATACATTGAATCAGCCTTTTGTTTTCGCACTTCCAAGTAATGCATCGGTTTTCCTACGGTTTCATCTTTGTGCATCATAATTCAAATTCAAATAATAACTCCCAGATGGTTGTAACTTATTTTACCCTCTGCAGTCCCTTTTGGTTACGTCGATAAAATAAACGTCTCCAAGTTAATCCCACAGGCAAGGCCGGAGGTCTGTCCATGGTTAGACAAATAGGTTTTTTTTCTTGGGTGTTTTCGGCAAAGAAAATTGTGCAATTGGTTTCCCTCAAATCAAATCCACCAAGGAGAATCAAAGCTGTTGCGTCTACAAACAAAACAGGTTTATACATCGTGGGTTCCTTTGCCTGAATAGTTCCGAACTTATGCATTTCTATACTCTTGGGATATTAATCCATTATTGTTTATTATCATAACCATTACCACTTAAAACGATGACGAATAACTACACTTTGGCATCTTAACTGCATCGAGATCTTGTGTCGGAAATGAATGTTTGCTCAATTTTTATTTAAATAATTGCATATTTTTCCAAGTGGTGTCAAAAAGTCCTTCATGTATATATAGTCTTTCTTTCATTTTATGGTCTTTTGGTCTCATCTATAGAATAGTTAGGTTCACTTTATAGTCTTTCTTTCATTTTATGGTCTTTTGGTCTCATCTATAGAATAGTTAGGTTCACTTTATAGTCTTTCTTTCATTTTATGGTCTTTTGGTCTCATCTATAGAATAGTTAGGTTCACTTTATAGTCTTTCTTTATAGTCTTTCTTTCACTTGATGGTGTTTTGGTCTCATCTATAGAATAGTTAGGCTCACTTTATAGTCTTTCTTTATAGTCTTGCTTTGTAGTCTTTCTTTCACTTTATGGTCTTTTGGTCTCATCTATAGAATAGTTAGGTTCACTTTATAGTCTTTCTTTATAGTCTTTCTTTCACTTTATGGTCTTTTGGTCTCATCTATAGAATAGTTAGGTTCACTTTATAGTCTTTCTTTCATTTTATGGTCTTTTGGTCTCATCTATAGAATAGTTAGGCTCACTTTATAGTCTTTCTTTATAGTCTTGCTTTGTAGTCTTTCTTTCACTTTATGGTCTTTTGGTCTCATCTATAGAATAGTTAGGTTCACTTTATAGTCTTTCTTTATAGTCTTTCTTTCACTTTATGGTCTTTTGGTCTCATCTATAGAATAGTTAGGTTCACTTTATAGTCTTTCTTTCATTTTATGGTCTTTTGGTCTCATCTATAGAATAGTTAGGTTCACTTTATAGTCTTTCTTTCATTTTATGGTCTTTTGGTCTCATCTATAGAATAGTTAGGTTCACTTTATAGTCTTTCTTTCACTTGATGGTGTTTTGGTCTCATCTATAGAATAGTTAGGCTCACTTTATAGTCTTTCTTTATAGTCTTGCTTTGTAGTCTTTCTTTCACTTTATGGTCTTTTGGTCTCATCTATAGAATAGTTAGGTTCACTTTATAGTCTTTCTTTCACTTGATGGTGTTTTGGTCTCATCTATAGAATAGTTAGGTTCACTTTATAGTCTTTCTTTCATTTTATGGTCTTTTGGTCTCATCTATAGAATAGTTAGGCTCACTTTATAGTCTTTCTTTATAGTCTTTCTTTCACTTGATGGTGTTTTGGTCTCATCTATAGAATAGTTAGGCTCACTTTATAGTCTTTCTTTATAGTCTTGCTTTGTAGTCTTTCTTTCACTTTATGGTCTTTTGGTCTCATCTATAGAATAGTTAGGCTCACTTTATAGTCTTTCTTTATAGTCTTTCTTTCACTTTATGGTCTTTTGGTCTCATCTATAGAATAGTTAGGCTCACTTTATAGTCTTTCTTTATAGTCTTTCTTTCACTTTATGGTCTTTTGGTCTCATCTAGAGTCCCTGTATATAGAGAGTTGTGTCAACTCAAATTTGGACGCCATTTTGTGTCTAAGTGTGTCGGATTAGATATACATGTACATTCGCGATATGGGGTGATATATTCTAAACCTGCTAAAAAAAAATTTACTACACATATTTAGTCTTATTATTACATACAGGTGATATTTGTTTTGTCAAAAACTCAGCTATTGCCGTGAAAAAGAGCTGTGTGGTGATATTAAAAGTGGTATGGCAATGCATATTACAAGCCAACACTGCATATAAGAGCTAACATTATAAGTAAGACAAACCAATGCTGTCGTTCTCTGAATTTTAATAACTTTTAGAAAGGAGTGTGGGCATATCCAATATTTTTTAAAGGGTGCCGAGAGCAATTCCGGTGTAGGACTTCCAGCCGACATATAGTCTAACACACTTAAAACAAATTCTGTACGTGGTATTGCCATATTTCTATAGTGTACAACTGTAGTTTTATCGACATTTATATTCAATTTCCATTGTAATGATTTAACAAGCTGCAAGTCAGCTTCTGTCTCTGACATAAGGAAAACGTCATCGGCATCTAGTAAGATTGAAACGTTCATTTATTACTACACCCTTGCCCAGAACTCTGATGGATATTGCCTGATCGATTAATATGTTTCATAGCTGGCGACTTAATTAACACTTAATTTTCGACTGCGCCAAGCCGTAATTAAACAGAGAAAAAACTTTTAAAAATACCTGCAGTGTGCACGGTTCGTCTAGTCGAACAGATATGGAAAAGCACAGATACGACGTCGTATTCACCATAACTTGTTTAATTTCACCAGGAACACGATGAGGCCAACACAGTAAACATGCAGTACAAAACTTGGTTCATACATTCAGTACAGAACATGTTTCATACATTCAGACCGTAAGAAAACTCTGCCCGTAATACAACACTCTGACCAGACCAACACTTCATCCCACTACGTTCACTCCTCACAAGTGAAACTCATCACTACTCCGTTCACTCCTCACAAGTGAGACTCATCACTACTCTGTTCACTCCTCACAAGTGAGACACCATCACATCACTACAACCAAAAGCAGAACAACCAGTCATTTTCTTTGGCAATAAACAACATTCCCGTACCAAGCTGACGTTCACGCACGGTGAAGTTAGACACAAAATGGCGCCACGAAATCACGTGACCAGAAATCTCGGGTCAGCGCATGGCGCAACTCTCTTTATACAGGGACTCTAGTCTCATCTATAGAATAGTTAGGCTCACTTTATAGTCTTTCTTTATAGTCTTTCTTTCACTTTATGGTCTTTTGGTCTCATCTATAGAATAGTTAGGCTCACTTTATAGTCTTTCTTTATAATAATAATAATAATAATTCATTTATTTTGTATAGCGCTTTTCCAGAAGCCCAAAGGCGCTTTGACAGAGTGGAAAACATAATGCATAACAATACATGAAAACAACAATTGCAAAAAGACAAGAATCAAGAAAACAAACAGCAGCGATATACGGCATATATAGTCTTTCTTTCACTTTATGGTCTTTTGGTCTCATCTATAGAATAGTTAGGCTCACTTTATAGTCTTTCTTTATAGTCTTTCTTTCACTTTATGGTCTTTTGGTCTCATCTAGAGTCCCTGTATATAGAGAGTTGTGTCAACTCAAATTTGGACGCCATTTTGTGTCTAAGTGTGTCGGATTAGATATACATGTACATTCGCGATATGGGGTGATATATTCTAAACCTGCTAAAAAAAAATTTACTACACATATTTAGTCTTATTATTACATACAGGTGATATTTGTTTTGTCAAAAACTCAGCTATTGCCGTGAAAAAGAGCTGTGTGGTGATATTAAAAGTGGTATGGCAATGCATATTACAAGCCAACACTGCATATAAGAGCTAACATTATAAGTAAGACAAACCAATGCTGTCGTTCTCTGAATTTTAATAACTTTTAGAAAGGAGTGTGGGCATATCCAATATTTTTTAAAGGGTGCCGAGAGCAATTCCGGTGTAGGACTTCCAGCCGACATATAGTCTAACACACTTAAAACAAATTCTGTACGTGGTATTGCCATATTTCTATAGTGTACAACTTTAGTTTTATCGACATTTATATTCAATTTCCATTGTAATGATTTAACAAGCTGCAAGTCAGCTTCTGTCTCTGACATAAGGAAAACGTCATCGGCATCTAGTAAGATTGAAACGTTCATTTATTACTACACCCTTGCCCAGAACTCTGATGGATATTGCCTGATCGATTAATATGTTTCATAGCTGGCGACTTAATTAACACTTAATTTTCGACTGCGCCAAGCCGTAATTAAACAGAGAAAAAACTTTTAAAAATACCTGCAGTGTGCACGGTTCGTCTAGTCGAACAGATATGGAAAAGCACAGATACGACGTCGTATTCACCATAACTTGTTTAATTTCACCAGGAACACGATGAGGCCAACACAGTAAACATGCAGTACAAAACTTGGTTCATACATTCAGTACAGAACATGTTTCATACATTCAGACCGTAAGAAAACTCTGCCCGTAATACAACACTCTGACCAGACCAACACTTCATCCCACTACGTTCACTCCTCACAAGTGAAACTCATCACTACTCCGTTCACTCCTCACAAGTGAGACTCATCACTACTCTGTTCACTCCTCACAAGTGAGACACCATCACATCACTACAACCAAAAGCAGAACAACCAGTCATTTTCTTTGGCAATAAACAACATTCCCGTACCAAGCTGACGTTCACGCACGGTGAAGTTAGACACAAAATGGCGCCACGAAATCACGTGACCAGAAATCTCGGGTCAGCGCATGGCGCAACTCTCTTTATACAGGGACTCTAGTCTCATCTATAGAATAGTTAGGCTCACTTTATAGTCTTTCTTTATAGTCTTTCTTTCACTTTATGGTCTTTTGGTCTCATCTATAGAATAGTTAGGCTCACTTTATAGTCTTTCTTTATAGTCTTTCTTTCACTTTATGGTCTTTTGGTCTCATCTATAGAATAGTTAGGCTCACTTTATAGTCTTTCTTTGTAGTCTTTCTTTCACTTTATGGTCTTTTGGTCTCATCTATAGAATAGTTAGGCTCACTTTATAGTCTTTCTTTATAGTCTTTCTTTCATTTTATGGTCTTTTGGTCTCATCTGTAGAATAGTTCGGCTCACTTTATAGTCTTTCTTTGTAGTCTTTCTTTCACTTTATGGTCTTTTGGTCTCATCCAGAGAATAGTTAGGTTCACTTTATAGTCTTTCTTTGTAGTCTTTCTTTCACTTTATGGTCTTTTGGTCTCATCTATAGAATAGTTAGGTTCACTTTATAGTCTTTCTTTCACTTTATGGTCTTTTGGTCTCATCCAGAGAATATTTAGGCTCGCTTTATAGTCTTTCTTTCCTTGGAGCTTATTTCATTTCTTTCCTTTCCTTGGAACTTTGGTTTGTCATTTTGTTGGCAAAAGTAAGGAATTCCCAAAGTTTTGCATTGATTTAATTACCCTCACCAGAGAAGAGGGTTTTGCATTTGGGTCCATTTGTTTGTCTGTCTATCTGTCTGTTCATTTGTTTGTTTGTCCACACAGAACATGAGTATTCTCTGCAACCGTTAGTCCAATTGACAGGAAATTTTCAACATAGGTGCGCCTCCTCCTGAAGAAAATTTTAATGATAATTATGACGTCATAGGTCACGTGGTACAGGTACCATCTTGGGAAAACCGAAAAAGCTTTGCACCTCTATATCCAAAAAACCACTCATTGAAAAAATTGAAACATAGCTCATTGTCAAGTACTCCCCATGGGGAACAACCTGTATTCATGATGATGTCATCAGTGCCTTCATTATGACATCATAATTGGAGAAGTAGAACGCTTGATCCGATCAGTTTGAAATTTCTTGAGCATGATCTACACAAAAATTGTATGGGAGAATGAAATTGATGACATCATCGGCAGCCATATTGGATTGAATGTAAATCTACGTCATCAATAAATCACACAAACACATCAGCTAATAAACACCACATGAATCCCACCCCCCTTTTAAGGCCATTTTCCCTGCTAGAGCAGGGGTTAGCCTTGCGGGCCCCATGACTTCATGGTTCCCTTTTTGAAGCAATTTTTTATGGCTGGATGTCCTTCCTGACGCCAACCCTTAGTCACCTCTTACGACAGGCAGGGGTACGGTGTACCTATTCTAAACCACGGCATACATCTGCACATTCATCCCAGCAAGCTGATACTCAATTTGCCGACCTCGGAAGGAAGACAGGCTGAGTCAACCCCCCTGGCATTCATTCAACGATTGATCGGGATTCGAACCCAGGATCCTAGGATCCCAAGCCGGCACCCTAACCACTAAGCCAACACCAGGAAGTAAACACCGCACGAAATATAGCACACAAACACGCCCTGGCACGGTTCTGCAATCTCTGATTGCTCTTTCTTGTTTGTTAATTGTAATTGAATGTAAAGTCCATTTTAAGCCATGCAAACACCTGTCTTACCTGCTATGGACTGCTTATCTTGAATAAAGGGTTTCTTCGGCCACTGATGCTCTTTACCTGCTCGCATTTGTTACTGAGTGTAAGAAATGGCTTACAGAGCTGCTCTTTTCATGTGACGATCTGTCTGAAACCTATCCTCCCACACTACTGGCTTTCCTAAAGCACCAGGCCTTGTGTGAGGCCCAGGCATGAGTGCAGACATATACGGCACCTTCTCTCGGTGTTGTGGGAAAGTGCCCTCAACCCAGGTCTGCTTCTTAAAGCCTCATGGTTATCTGGCCACTGGTTCTGGCACCGCCACTGTGTGTTTCCTTCTCGACGGAATATTGGCAACTAGTACCTGGCACTTGTGAAGGGAAAATTCACGAGGCTGAAGTTTCAAACCTTGGGTTTTAAATGGCATCAAATGGCACTGAGCTGTTATTTGCATTGGCAGGATATCAGACATTTCAAACTTGAAAATAGCATTCCTGATTGGTTGCCTTGTCGTGCAAATTTGATGACATTTTTAAAATGTCTGAAAACTTTCTAATTGTACCAGGACTTTTTGAGTTTTATTTGTAATTGGAACTGGGCTCACACATGATCTTTCTGCTTGTGTGTTTCCATGAGCCCCCTTAAATATATTTGTGCAATTTCCGACGAGCTTATCTGGTTCTTGGCATTGTGATTATTGTGTTTTGCATTTCAGCTTTAATCTTCTTTGGCCTTGCAGTACAATGTTAATAAACAGGAAACGATACAAAGCAGCAGGTCATTATGAAGGATCAAGTGCAAATGGAAGGTTATATCTCATAACTCAAAAGTGGGATGTTTATGAGGCTGTTCCGTCAGTGCCAAATTATACGCCTTGGGCCTACTCGGAAATGGCAAGGGATCATAAGCAATATATTTATATTTCCTGCCAGTTTAAAGCAGACCTAAGGCGTAGCATTCTGTGCCAGATGAGCAGCTTCCGAGCAGTACTATCACAGGCAGTGTACAGTACTAACAAAGATAAAGAAAAATTCCACAAGGCATCAGCACAAATAGAGTGATGCAGGTATCCCAAGCTTACTAATATACTGGATTTGTCCCTGTTGGGGGTAATGTCAGGATCATTATAGACCTAAGAGCGATACATATATATACAGACTTGGCATTTAATATGGAATTTTTTTTTTTCTTGACTTGGGTTTACTTTCTGAACTCGGTATATCAATCTGGTAAGTTTATTTTATGCTTCGGTGATTTCTTTGTTAAAAGAACCATGTCACGGATTTTCTGTCGCAGCAAGAAGTCAATAACAGGATTATATCACAGGTGGCGTGACAAAATGTACGGACAGGTACATTTGACGATTGGCTTCACAATCGGGTATATAAAGGTTGTTGCATTCTGTATTAGTGGAAAACAACTGCTGCACGTCTACAAAAGTTATTGCCGCTTCCCCTGGAGATGGTTCGTCAACTCGGCAATGCTGTTTGTCATTTAGTGGTGGCTTTACGAAATTCTGGCATGAAACAGCGTGCTATTGCTCAGCAGTATGGCATCACTCAAGGTCAGGTGTCAAAGATCCTGAAACGAAATGCTCAGAGGGGTGTCCCTACTCCAATACCAAGGTCAGGACGTCCCCGCAGGACCACAAGGAGGGATGATCGCCAGCTGCACCGATTAGTCCGCAATGGCCGTACCAAGTCAGCTAATCGGCTTAGGGCTGAGTGGCAGCAACTGACAAATGTGCCTGTATCCAGAAGGCTAGTCAACCAACGACTGGTTCAAGCAGGCTATCATGCCAGGCGTCCCGTGAGAAAGCCACGTCTGACCAGACAACACTGCCAGCGCAGATTGCAGTGGGCCAGAGAGCACCGTCAATGGCAGCCAGGACACTGGAATCACGTGATCTTCAGTGACAAGTCTAGATTTCTGGTCTATCATCGATATGGCCGCGTCCGAGTGCGCAGACAAGTGCATGAAGCCTACAACGAAGATTGTATAGTGCCAAGAGTCCAAGCTGGAGGTGGTGGGGTGACCGTTTGGGCTGCTTTTCATACAGGGGGCAAAACTGACCTGGTTGTTCTAAATGGAAACCTGAACCAGTTCAAGTACAGGGCCATTCTGGAAGAAACATTGCTTCCATTTGTTCGTGCAGCCTTTCGAGGAAACTTTGTCTTCCAAGATGACAATGCACGGCCTCATCGTGCTCGCATGATCCAACACTTTCTTGCTGACCGTGGTGTAGAGCATATGGAGTGGCCTGCCATGTCCCCGGATATGAATCCGATAGAGAACTTGTGGGCAGAATTAACGCGTCAAATCGACAACTTGGACCAGCAGCCTGCCTCTGTGCGTGAATTGCAGCAGGCTATTGTCACTGCATGGCAAGCGATTCCTGTACAAACCTTGGCAAATCTCATGAACAGCATGCCTCAACGTGTACGTGCTCTCCTGAATGCTCGTGGGGGTTACACGAAGTACTGAACTGTAATTTTACTGTCCGTAATCCCAGTCGTAATTTAACTTTTGTTTAAAAAAAAAAAAATTTGGGCTAATGTGCAAAATAAAGAGATACTTCTGGAAAACGCACAAAAGTTTAACACAGTACTGTCCGTGAATTGAGTTCGATATCAGTTTACATCACTTTCGAGGATCAATTTATTTGCTTCGAAATGTCAAATGTGGTTTTTGTTTCTTTTAAAGGTCACATTAACAAAATCTAGAATAATTTCAACATAATTCCAATGAACTTTTGGTTCTAAGTCATCTTGAAAAATAAGTTCACCCCCACAAAAAAAATATTCCATATTAAATGCCAAGTCTGTATATATCGGGTGAGTCAATGGAATGTGACGGTTTTCAGAAAGCAGCTGCAGCTAAAGACACGCTGGGGTGGGGGAAACCTTGTGTGTCACGTGATCTGAAAGTTACACAGTTTCTCCTGTCAGTGTAGCAAGAGACAGTATGGAGAACTGGTCGGTGCCACAACACGTGTTCGCGGTAAGGGCATTTTTTGAATGCAAACCGGTAGTGCAGGTGCAGAGAAGATTTAGACGTGAGTTTTGTGTTGCACGGCACGGTAGAATTCCCTCTCGTAACATTATTTTGAAGTGCGTGGAAATATATCCATGGTAGGAGCCCATGGTACATTCATGGTAGGGTTCTATGGTAGGAGACCCAGGACGACCCCACTGCTGACAAAGCCCGACTAGAGTTTTCCAAAACACACCTGAACAAGCCAAAATCCTTCTGGGAGAATCTACTGTGGACAGATGAGACCAAATTAGAGCTTTGTGGTAAAGCACATACTCTCTATGTTTACAGAAAACAGAATGAAGCCTTCAAAGAAAACTCTTCTCCACAGTCAAAACTCTTCTCTTCAAACACCTTCTCTACAGTCAAACATGGAGGAGGTTCAGTGATGTTTTGGCATTGCTGTGCTGTCTCTGGCACTGAGTGCCTTGAATGTGTGCATGGCATCATTAAATCAGGAGATTACCAAGGCATTTTGGAGCGCAATGTTCAACCCAGTGTCAGAAAGCTGGGTCTCCGTCGAAGGTCATGGGTCTTGTAGCAGGACAATCACCCCGAACACACTTCAAAAATAACCCAGGAATGGTTCAAGACAAAAAGCTGGACTGTTCTGAAGTGGCCAGCAATGAGTCCAGATCTAAATCCCATTGAACACATGTGGGGAGATCTGAAAACAGCAATTGGGAGAAGGCACACATCAAATCTGGGAGAACTGTAGCAGTTTGCACAAGAAGAGTGGGCCAAACTGCCAGTAGAGAGGTGTAGGAAGCTCATTCATGGTGACAGGAAGCCCTTGACTGCAGTTATTTTGTCCAAAGGTGCTAACAAATATTAAGTCTGGGGTGTCAATAATTTTGTCAATGCCGTTTCTTTATATTTTCTGATTTAAAAGGACATATTAAGTTCTGAATCAAAAACAAAGGTTCTGTAATATTAACAGTGAAATAAAGAATTGTAGAGACCAAATACTTTTGTTAATTTCAACTTATTTTTGAGAAAATTGTGAGTTACTTGAAAAGAGTGCAAGGGTGCCAATGTTTTTGGCCACGACTGTATATATATAAGTTCAAAACACACCCGGTCACAAGTGTGCCGCACTAACCGGGTCCTCAGTCGAGGTCCTCAGCATCATCCCGTTTCGGCCCTTCAACCTCGATACGGTCAGCTATATATATATATATGTACTGCACACGACCGGTGAAAAGTTTTAGAACACCTCAATTCTTCCAGTTTTTCTTGAAATTTACCCAGTTTAATGTCTCAATGTACTCTGAAATTAAGCAGAGAACAAATAAACAATTGGAGATGAAAAAAAGAAATCATAGAATCATTTTATTTAACAAAATTTAATTAAAAATTTGGACTCGGCAAAGTAGCCACCTTTTGCAGATATAACCGCCGAACACACTCGTGGCATTCTTTCGTTCTTCCCAACACTGTAGCAGAAGTTCCCACAAATGCGTTGCACTTGTAGGTTGCTTTGCTTTCACCCTTCTGTCCAGTTCATCCCAAACCAGCTCGATGGGGTTTAAGTCTGGAGACTGTGCTGGCCATTCCATGATTTGAAGCCTACCATCTTGTTCTTTTCCTCGAAGATAGTTTTGACAGAGCCTGGAGGTGTGTTTAGGGTCATTATCTTGCTGTAGGATGAACCCCTGATCAACTAAGCGTACACCAGAGGGTATTGCATGGCGCTGCAAAATGCTGTGGTAGCCCTTTTGGTTCAGGGTGCCAGTCACTCTGTGCAAGTCGCCGACTCTGGATCCAGCAAAAGAGGCCCAGACCATTACGCTTCCTCCTCCATGTTTGACAGTTGGTGTCACACACTGAGGAACCATCCTTTTGTTTACTCGACGGCGTACAAAAACCCTGCGTGATGAACCAAAGATTTCAAATTTTGATTCATCGGTCCATAAGACCTTCTTCCAATCTTCAGTAGTCCACTGGTGGTGCTTCATGGCCTTGGCAAGCCTCTTTTTCTTATTTTGCCATCTTAGCAATGGCTTTCTTACTGCCACTCGACCTGTCAAACCTGCAGCTCGAAGTCTTCTCTTCACAGTTGAAACAGAGACTTGCTTCCTTCAACCAGTGTTAAGCTGTGCTTGAAGCTGTTGTCCTGTGAGCCGCCTATCACACAAGCGGTTGACTCTCAGAAACTTGTCTTCTGATTCTGTTGTGGCTTTGGGTCTGCCAGACCTCTTCCTGTCAGTTTCCTCCAGTTTCCAATATATAGGGTGAGTCAGAAGTAGCGCCCGATTTCTGTTTATTTTTATATATATATATATATATATATATATATATATATATATATATATATATATATATATATATATATATATATATATATATATATATATATATATATATATAATATATATATAATATATATATATATATATATATATATATATATATATATATATTTCTGTCAGTTGATTGTTTGTTTGACATTTGTATTACAGTGTACAAGAAGGTATAAATAAATGAATGACATGTTTATCTCAACATTTATTCTTTGGAAAATTATTACGGAAGTGTACCAAGCTGGAAGTGTACCAAAAAACAGAAATCGGGCGCTACTTCTGACTCACCCTGTACTACTTGCTGCAGTGCAATATTGTCCAAATAATGTTTCAGAGGATGTAATAACAGTCTTTTTCAACACTGCTTTAATACAGACAGGGGGTTTGTTATCACGTAATCAGCAGAGGTTGGGACACCTGTAGGAATTGTTTGCATCAACTTTCAAGGCTTAATTTACTTACATTGCTGCAGAACAGCTGTAAGTTGTTAACCCATTACTTGTTCCCTGAAGAAGGCCTTTTTTTACAATATAACTGCAATTTACATTATTTTCCCGTTTTTGCAAAACCTAAACTTTTTTTTTTAACCTCGAGCAGTTTACGGTTTACCTTTGTACCATTTCAGGTTATTCACTGGACATTAAACTGCATAAATTTCAATAAAAACTAGAAAAATTAAGGTGTTCTTAAACTTTTGACCGGTAGTGTATATGTATGTACTGTATATGTATATACTGTATATGTATGTGCATGTATATGTTTATGTATTTGTATATGTTCAATAACTGGAACACTTAGTTGCAGACAAAATGGCAATTTTTTTTACTCCTCAGAAATGTGAGACATCAAGTGCAAGTTGGTGCAATTTTATATTTGCATAATAAAGATATAATTGTTCGAGTATGAGCTTTTTCAAAAAACTCAAGAATGATAAGGAGCTGCATGTCGATAAGGAGTTGGAAGAGTGATAAGTACCAATGGAGTGGCATCATCTGCATGAAATAATATAGCTTCCTACAAAGTAATTTTTCAAGTCCTGCTGATTTAGAAAAATGAAAAACAAAAGAGGCCTTAAAGGGACCCCTGGGGGATTCCTCTTAAAAGATTTCTTTCATGCAGAGGTGAAAGAAAATCCACCATTGATCTCGACTCTCTGATAGCTGTGACTAATAGCAATGAAACCACTTCAAAGATAAACATGAAGAAGACAAAGAGCTGATTCAGTCAAATGTTTTTTTGAGATCTAATGAAACATATCAGGATATAATCCATGGTTCATATTCTGTTTAACATAATTAGTTAGATGCAGAAGATAGTTATCTGTTAAGAAGTTACTTCTAAAAACTAACAACACACACGTACAGCCACAAACACGGAATGAGGTATCACTGGATTTATGCTATTTCAACATTCCTCGTGCATATTCATCGAAGGCTTGTCCTCAGCTAGGAAACTCCGACCACAATATTATTTTGCTCCCATGCTACAAGCATAAACTGCAAGTTTAATGCACTTATACAGTCGAACCCCAACATTTGCAGGTTCTGCGTATTCGCGGCTGATAATTTGCGACCCGCTTCTACATTCGCAGCCCTGCTTCCCGCGTATTCGCGGTTTTTCGCCGGTGCAAAAAAAAATTTCGACGAGTTGCGAGCATGACTCAATTCTAAACATATCTCCCACACAGCAGCCACACACAAAGCAACTGGACATACGCAAAAATATATCTTCTATGAGCCGCGAGCATGACCGACTTCTATATTCGCAGTCCTGTGCTTCACCTTTTTGCGGCCACATACAAATATTTTAGCCGCGCTATAAGCGAGCCACGGGATATTCCTTCATTCACACTGTGAACATAGCTTCATGGGATATCCCACCATTCACACTGTGAATAGCTTCAGGATATCCCACCATTCACACTGTGAATAGCTTCATGGGATATCTCACCATTCACACTGTGAATAGCTTCATGGGATATCTCACCATTCACACTGTGAATAGCTTCATGGGATATCCCACCATTCACACTGTGAACATAGCTTCACGGGATATCCCACCATTCACACTGTGAATAGCTTCATGGGATATCCCACCATTCACACTGTGAACATAGCTTCACGGGATATCCCACCATTCACACTGTGAATAGCTTCATGGGATATCCCACCATTCACACTGTGACTAGCTTCATGGGATATCCCACCATTCACACTGTGAACATAGCTTCATGGGATATCCCACCATTCACACTGTGAATAGCTTCGTGGGATATCCTACCATTCACACTGTGAACATAGCTTCGTGGGATATCCTACCATTCACACTGTGAACATAGCTTCATGGGATATCCCACCATTCACACTGTGAATAGCTTCATGGGATATCCTACCATTCACACTGTGAACATAGCTTCATGGGATATCCCACCATTCACACTGTGAATAGCTTCATGGGATATCCTACCATTCACACTGTGAACATAGCTTCATGGGATATCTCACCATTCACACTGTGAATAGCTTCATGGGATATCCCACCATTCACACTGTGAACATAGCTTCACGGGATATCCCACCATTCACACTGTGAATAGCTTCATGGGATATCCCACCATTCACACTGTGAACATAGCTTCACGGGATATCCCACCATTCACACTGTGAATAGCTTCATGGGATATCCCACCATTCACACTGTGACTAGCTTCATGGGATATCCCACCATTCACACTGTGAACATAGCTTCATGGGATATCCCACCATTCACACTGTGAATAGCTTCGTGGGATATCCTACCATTCACACTGTGAACATAGCTTCGTGGGATATCCTACCATTCACACTGTGAACATAGCTTCATGGGATATCCCACCATTCACACTGTGAATAGCTTCATGGGATATCCTACCATTCACACTGTGAACATAGCTTCATGGGATATCCCACCATTCACACTGTGAACATAGCTTCATGGGATATCTCACCATTCACACTGTGAACATAGCTTCATGGGATATCCCACCATTCACACTGTGAACATAGCTTCATGGGATATCTCACCATTCACATTGTGAACAGCTTTGTGGGATATCCCACTATTCACAATGGTAACATAGAGCACAACAAGGGTGAAATCTGAATCGACATCTCTGGTTTCATCTATTTGTGACCATAGGGTTGAAATCTCATTCTGCCAAGGCTTGAGTGCCGCATGGATGCCTCCTAGTTTGGAGGTGATGTGTTGGCATAAATTATGCTCATGACATGAGCATCATGTCATAGGGTCAGTGTGTTTCTTTGGTTGATTTTTAATATACTTGGCTACAAACCTCCTGACTGGTGATCAGCAGGGCATGGACAATGTGCTCGCATGGCAGGCGGCATTGGTTGCTGGCAGATTGTGCAGCAAGCGCTGTGATGGGGCTCGGTCTGTGTCCTGCTGCCTCGTCAAGTTTGGGGGTGCAATGATATATATATATATATATATATATATACAGTGAACCCTCGTTTATCGCGGGGGTTACGTTCCAGAACCCCCCGCGATAAACGAAAATCCGCGAAGTAGCGACCATATTTTTTTTTTTTTTTTTAATATATTTTAAAGCATTATGAACTCCCCACACTCTTATTAACCTTT
Organism: Myxine glutinosa; assembly: GCF_964187855.1. NCBI lineage: Eukaryota > Metazoa > Chordata > Myxini > Myxiniformes > Myxinidae > Myxine > Myxine glutinosa. The sequence continues at coordinate 366,892,019 of NC_136261.1, read as the reverse complement.
CCCATACTCTTATAAACACTTCCTATACTCTTAAACACTTTTTACACTCTTAAACATACGTAATTTTAACAACATATAAAATTCTAATGGGTACTCACCATTGAAGATACTGTAGCTACCCATGGGTTCCCCAAGCAAGACCAGCATCAGAATCTCCTTGCTCCAGCCGGTGACGTCACCGGCGGGGATTCCCGGCGCGAGAGTGGCTGGTCACGTGACCGCTAAAGCGTGCCGCGCTTTGCGGGTATAATCAGCTACACCTGTTGATCACGTGACCACCGATTCACCGAAGCACGCCACGCTTGAGAGGCGTGGCTTTCGGTTTCTGGTTGTGCTTTATAATGCAGCCCGATAAATGGGCTTTTCAGTGTTCCCGAGTTGGTTTTGAGAATAAATATCTTCTCGGACGAGTTTGTGTCTTGCCCGTCATTTCGTCCGTATCAAGCAAGAGCCCCGGCTCTTCAATACTACAACTTGCGTGATGAAGATGATGATGAATTAGCTGTGCAGTACTGATGACGATGAAGGTGATGACGATGATGAATGTACTGGCGTTTTCCATACGCACGACTCTTTGTCTACCCTTCTACTGTACACTATGTACAGTATTTTATTTCTTGTAATATGTTTTAAATACTGTATTTTTCTTATTTCTTTACGTTTTTTAATTTTTTAGGCTAGAAAATGCTTATTTTACCACAAAAATATTTAAAATAATAGTATATAAAAATACATTTATACCGCAAAATCCCGCGATATAGCGAAAAATCCGCGATATAATTTTACATATACTAGCGAGAAAAAACCGCGATGTACCGAATCCGCGAAAAGTGAACCGCGATATAGCGAGGGATGACTGTATATATATATATATATATATATAAAACTGTGAGAAATAGTAGAAACTCCACAGTACGAGCAGGGCGTCTCATTTGCATTGAATAAATAATCGGGAGATTAAATCAGACGCGGATGTAGCTTCAGGACTTTGATCTTTAATTTTTGACAAACTTTCGACCAACAAAGGTCTTCTTCTGAGTCTACAAAAACAGCAGGCATGTATATCAGTCAAGTATGTATGGTGATATGTGTGTAAGATGTGTGATATGTGTAGAAAATGCATACAAAAGGAAGAGCCACGCCAAAGCTCACTCACCGGCCCCAAGTTCAACGGAAGTGAAGCGCACCTTACAGTTACCGTTTGCGTTACAGTTCCGGTGCACGTGCATATACAAATATAGATCCGGCTATCTCTATATTTGTATATGCACGTGCACCGGAACTGTAACGCAAACGGTAACTGTAAGGTGCGCTTCACTTCCGTTGAACTTGGGGCCGGTGAGTGAGCTTTGGCGTGGCTCTTCCTTTTGTATGCATTTTCTACACATATCACACATCTTACACACATATCGCAATACATACCTGACAGATATACATGCCTGCTGTTTTTGTAGACTCAGAAGAAAACCTTTGTTGGTCGAAAGCTTGTCAAAAATTAAAGATCGAAGTCCTGAAGCTACATCCGCGTCTGATTTAATCTCCCGATTATTTATTCAATGCAAATGAGACGCCCTGCTCGTACTGTGGAGTTTCTACTATTTCTCACAGTTATATATATATATATATATATATATATATATATATATATGTATATACAGACTTGGCATTTAATATGGAATATATATTTTTTCTTGACTTGGGTTTACTTTCCTAACTCAGTATATCAATCTGGTGAGTTTCTTTTACACTTTGGTGATATATTTGTTAAAAGAACCATGTCACTGATTGTCTGTCGCAGCAAGAAGTCAACAACAGGATTATATCACAGGTGGCGTGGCAAAATGTACGGACAGGTGCATTTGATGATTGGCTTCACAATCGGGTATATAAGGGTTGTTGCGTTCTGTATTAGTGGAAAACAACTGCTGCACGTCTCCAAAAGTTATTGCCGCTTCCTCTGGAGATCGTCGGTCAACTCGACAATGCTGTTTGTCATGGAGTGGTGGCTTTACGAAATTACGGCATGAAACAGCGTGCTATTGCTCGGCAGTATGGCATCACTCAAGGTCAGGTGTCAAAGATCCTGAAACGAAATCCTCAGAGGGGTGTCCCTACTCCAATACCGAGGCCAGGACGTCCCCGCAGAACCACAAGGAGGGATGATCGCCAGCTGCACTGGTTAGTCCGCAATGGCCGTACCAAGTCAGCTAATCGGCTTAGGGCTGAGTGGCAACAACTGACAAATGTGCCTATATCCAGAAGGCTAGTCAACCAACGACTGGTTCAAGCAGGTTATCGTGCCAGGCGTCCCCTGAGAAAGCCACGCCTGACCAGACAACACCACCAGCGCCGATTGCAGTGGGCCAGAGAGCACCGTCAATGGCAGCCAGGACACTGGAATCACGTGATCTTCAATGACGAGTCTAGATTTCTGGTCTATCGTCAAGATGGCCACATCCGAGTGCACAGACAAGTGCATCAAGCCTACAACAAAGATTGTATAGTGCCAAGAGTCCAACCTGGAGGTGGTGGGGTGACCGTTTGGGCTGCTTTTCATGCAGGGCCAAAACTGACCTGGTTGTTCTGAATGGAAACCTGAACCAGTTCAAGTACAGGGCCATTCTGGAAGAAACATTGCTTCCATTTGCTCGTGCAGCCTTTCGAGGAAACTTTGTCTTCCAAGATGACAATGCACGGCCTCATCATGCTCGCATGATCCAACACTTTCTTGCTGACCGTGGTGTGGAGCATATGGAGTGGCCTGCCATGTCCCGGATATGAATCCGATAGAGAACTTGTGGGCAGAATTAACGCGTCAAATCGACCACTTGGACCAGCAGCTGACCTCTGTGCGTGAATTGCAGCAGGCTATTGTCACTGCATGGCAAGCGATTCCTGTCCAAACCTTGGCAAATCTCGTGAACAGCATGACTCAACGTGTACGTGCTCTCCTGAATGCTCGTGGGGGTTACACGAAGTACTGAACTGTAATTTTACTGTCCATAATCCCAGTCGTAATTTAACTTTTGTTTTTGTTAAAAAAGAAATTGGCTAATGTGCAAAATAAAGAGATACTTCTGGAAAACGTACAGAAGTTTAACACAGTACTGTCCATGAATTGAGTTCGATATCAGTTTACATCACTTTCAAGGATCAATTTATTTGTTTTGAAATGTCAAATGTGGTTTTTGTTTCTTTTAAAGGTCACATTAACAAAATCTAGAATAATTTCAACATAATTCCAATGAACTTTTGGTTCTAAGACATCTTGAAAAGTAAGTTCACCCCCACAAAAAAAATATTCCATATTAAATGCCAAGTCTGTACATATATATATATATATATATATATATATATATATATATATATATATATATATATATATATATATATATGTGTGTATATATATATGTGTGTATATATATATGTGTGTATATATATATATATATATATATATATATATATATATATATATATATATACATATATATATATACATACACCACATGGCCAAAAGTATGTGGACATCCGAACATCACACCTGTAATGTGCTTGCCCAAAATGGACCGAGATGCTTTGTTTTGACTAATTATTTTGGGTGAATTTGAATGATGTAAGCGAACTATCGCCAGTAACGTGGCCAAATTCCATATTCCTGCCGTAACCTCAGTCAAACGTCAGGCCTGGCTGGCTGGTTCGTGGAAGTCTTCTTTTTTTTTTCTTTTTTTTTTGGTATGCAAGATCGAAGCTCGTGTAAGAGCTAACATTAATCACAAAAAAAAACGGACATATGAAAACATATAACAAGTACAGATACATTCAAAGTACACCGCCCCCATGCCAAATAATTAAATACCCTACAGCGCGGCATTGCCGGGGCGCCTCTGGCGCCTGGCAATACCGCAGTGCAGCTCATAGAGACTGCATTGGGAGGGAGAGGTGTACAATAATTGATTGATTAATTGTATAATTAAAATCAATAAAAGATTATCACAAAATATTTTCTTAATCAATTGGCTAATAGCATAACTAAACCACTCGTGCTTCATCCGAAGATGTATCTTTTAGAAATTTAATTAAATAGCCATTAATAAAATTTTTTATAATTAATTGATTAATCAATGAATAATTAATAGATTAAATGATTAATCAAGAAATCAAAAATATCCTTGATAGCCACATCACTTGGTCACTGTCAAGTCCAAATATTAGCTTCCTAGCTCAAAAGGTGCCTGAGATATTGGCCAAATGAGAAAGAAAATAAAGAAATGATTAATAATGAAAATAAATAAATAATAATCATTAAAAAATTTAATTATTGATCAATTCAGTCATAGAACACATAAACCACCACCATTTCATCAGAATCTGTAACTTATAAAGAATTTATTTTTGTCATTAATCGAATAATTAAATAATTAATCGATTAATTGATTAATTGATTAATTAATAAATCAAAAATAGCCTTTGCAGCCAAATCACCTGGTCATTGGCATGTCCAAATATCAGCTTCCTAACTCAAAAGGTGCCTGTGTTAATGGTCAGAAGAGAAAGGAAATTTAATTAATTAAATAAGTACTTAATTAATCGCTAATAATTAAATAACTCCTCAATTAATTTATTAATCAAAAAACAAAAAATAGTGTTTTTGACAAAGGACTTGCTCACTATTGTGCCGAAATTTCAGCTTCCGAGCTCAAAGGATGGCTGAGATATAGTCTGGACAAACAAGAAAGCAAGAAAACAATCAAACAAACAAACAACCAGAGTGAAAACTGAGTACTCCATTTCAGCGGGCGTCATTGCCAAGCCCCCTTCGGTGCCCGGCAATGACGATATGCAGTGCCTGGAGATGGCATAGGAAAGGTGCGGTGTACAATAAAGGGAGCGGGAGACAAGATGGGGAGAGAGACGGTGGAGAGAGGGAGGGAAGCACACAAGTACAACAGTAGAGAACAGGGACATCGGGAGATCTGTGGGAGGTATAGGGCTTAGGGGGAGAAGGATTGGAAAGGGGGGGGGGGGTTGGGAGAGGTATAAAACACATGGACACTGCTAGGACTTCCAGGAAAGAAGTCGGTATTTCAAAAAAGTGGATCTGGAGTGAAATTAATGGGGGTAGAAAAGATCAAGGTTTTGGATGGGGGATGAGATGGTGAACAGCTGTTTTAAAGACCTGGAGAGAGGAGTGGGATTGAAGATAGTGAGGGTGTTTGTTCCAGAGGCAGGAGAAAAGAGGAATGAAAGAGTGAAGGTGAGCAGAGAGTTTTGGTTTTGGTAGTTTCACCAGAAGAGGGTTGCTGGCAGATCTTGTGCGACCTGTAGGAATATGTGGGGGACAGAGCACAGAGAGAGCTAGGGGAGCAAGGCCGGAGAGGAGTCGGTAGAAGACAGAAAGACCACCAACCTGCCTGCAGTGAGTGAGTGAAAGGCCCTCAGAGTTAGCTTCATCGCGGGAGAGTCCAATGTTTCTGAAAGGTTTCGTTTCAACAGCGTGAAGCCGAGCTAGGTGTGAGGCAGGAGCACAGCCCAGAGGGGAGAGCAGTATTCCATTGAGCTGCGGATGAAAGCCTTTGATGCGGATGAAATTGGGGCAAACACTTTCCCTGGCCAACCCCACAAGAACGTGAGAATAATTGTGGCATTTAAAGATGAATTAGAAGGGTCATTCAAGTGATGTACAACTGGATGGAGATCACGGGATTGCGGAAACCGAAAACACACCTGGATGAGATGACAAATTCTGATTCCATACAAAATCGAGGCTCATGGAAAAGTTAGCCTGTTGTCAGTGAATTATTGATCTCCCGTTTGGTTTCACAAAATAAAAGATTGAGCAAACCAAAGGTAATGTTTGCAACACATCATCAAGGTATGTTTTGGCTTCCTGGAAGTCTACTGAACCTTGCAGATGTCCCTGAATGTTGGGTTTACAGGATGTCCCATAAAAAAAATTCCAGGTTTTGGTGTCCATTGCAGGTTTGCGTCACTCCGCTTCTCCTGGAGGGAATTTCAGATCTCATCAGCACACATGGCCTGTGTTACTCCCAGATGAAGGGCACGATGTGGTTGAAACGCTTGACTTTCTGAGCATTTGACCTTTTTGACAAAACCTCAACTTTGTTGACATTTTACTCACATTTTTGTGAACATGGATTCTTGAAAAAAAAGTCTTCTTTGATTGCTTGGAATGGTCTTTAAATCTTTCTTTCTTTTTTTCATAGTCACGACCTTCGGACCAAAAGAGGCAACCGATGTTTTGAAGTATCGGCATCGATGAAATGCCATGGCTTGCCTTCTCCTTGCCACACATGTTTTCTAGTTGTGCACCTTGAGTGCTTTATTCCTTCAAAGTATCCACCGAACGTTATCCGTCATCCTCTCTCAGACAGGTCTACGGCGTCGAACTGTATCCGTCTCACCAAAAAAAACGTTTTCACCCTTGTGTACCACGGCAGTCTTGTCATTTGCATGCTGGGACATTCTTCACGAAGATGTTGCAGCCAAAATCCTCGGCTTTGTCCTAAATTGGCCAATGAATTACACTCTTTCTTCTGATATGGTCCAGAGAACACACAAGATAATGACCGCAATGCACATTTTCTAAGGGAAAACGCTGAGCTCGCATTGTCATGGAACCAGACGACACCCTCATGCTCCACGGTTGTGCAACGAACCAACTTGAGAGATGTTTTTGCCTCTGGACCTGGTCCTCTGGACCAGTCGCATAACACAATTATTGATTTGGATATGCTCGGTCAAGGCCGACGATTCCTTCCTTTCTTTCTGGAGCACCACTCATACTACACTGTCAGTCTCTCCATGCCATCCAGTTAAGATTGATGCTGAGAGAGTGCTTCCATAGCCAACAAATCCAGTCGCTTCGCATCAAATCTCTTCGCATCAATTTTCAAGCGTCCCTTTGATCAAAACGACTTGCTCGACAAGCTCCTTTCCCAGAGAAAGACAATTTAAACAGCAATATATCCATACCGGACTGCTCACAAAAAACGACTTTGGAGTTGACTCCCATTCACTTGCTTCGACATTCACATGAAGAGGTCAGCGGAGGACAACTCTAGGTTGTCAGTGTACCACGATGTACTCAAGATATTGCTGTTTTCATGACACTGTTTTTCATCCTCTTCGATCGACCATCTCCTTTGAACAGCTCCGTGTTGGAGTGGGTAAAGGAAATGTTGCATTGCCCTGTTGTTGCCGCTCGACTCCCCATGGCTGCTCAGTGGAATTTTTTGCATCCTGCCACAGAGTGCAAACATTTCCAGGATTGCTTCTTCGCCACGGAAACGTTCACGACTTGTCGTGATCACCATGGTGCTCCGCCCAAAGTGCGGGCCTCCTCTACCCTGCCAACTGCTTTGATAAACTTGTCATTTGTCACTTCCTTGTGCTTTGTAGAATCTGTAAAGGAAGTTCCAACAATTCAAACTAAAACTTGTCTGTCTTCAGTCATTTCCAGATGCATAGTCATGTCCTGTGAGTCAGCCATAGTTTATTTGTCCCTTTATATTTTGTCAAACCAACCTCTTTTCGTAAACCCTCATAGCCCTTGTCATACATAACAAAGGACATTCTAGTCCTTGCGCTGCATTTGTCAATCTGTCGTATTTAATACCTAAGCTGTATAAACGTTTGTGAAAGCAATAATTTAAGCTGTATGTTTTTACAATTTTAATGTGTTTGCTACATATTTGGAGCAATCCTGGTTGGTACATATATATATATATATATATATATATATATATATATATATATATATCTGTATATCTGTGCAGTGTCTGTGTTGTGTGGTCCTGTGTTGTGTTGTGTTGTGTTGGCTTGTCTTGTCACTGAACTACTTTCTCAAACTTTTGTGAAATCGTACCAAACTTCTGGTATGCTCATATCTCTCCCGTCGGTATGTCCTAAGGGTATTTCTTTAGAAAAATTTTCCAATGTTTTTTTTTTTGGGGGGGGGGGGGGGGGGGATTTTTTCGGGAATTTTTTTTTTTCAACTTAAATTGTTTATAAAATGTGATATCACGTATATTACAAATACATTTGTGCAAAATAATTGTTTGAATTATGATTGGTTTAAACCATGACAAAACGGCAACTCGGGTACAGTCATTTATCTATATATCTACACATCTGGGCAGTGTCTGTGTTGTCACTTAACGACTCCCACAAACCTTTGTTTCCGTGGTTGTGAAGTGTTTTTAATAACGTTGTGGTGGTTTTGAATCACGTGGTGGTGAGGTATTTTGAATTATGTGGTGGTGAGGTGTTTTTAAATGACGTGGTGGTGAGGTGTTTTTATTACGTGTTTTATGGCTGTGAGGTGTTTTTAATTTCGTGGTGGTGAGGTGTTTTTATAACGTGTTTTATGGCTGTGAGGTGTTTTTATTACGTGTTTTATGGCTGTGAGGTGTTTTTATTCCGTGTTTGATGGCTGTGAGGTGTTTTCAATTTCGTGGTGGTGAGGTGTTTTTATAACGTGTTTTATGGCTATGAGGTGTTTTTATTACGTGTTTTATGGCTGTGAGGTGTTTTTATTACGTGTTTTATGGCTGTGAGGTGTTTTCAATTTCGTGGTGGTGAGGTGTTTTTAATTTTGTGGTGGTGAGGTGTTTTTATTTTCGTGGTGGTGAGATGTTTTTAATTTCGTGGTGGTGACGTGTTTTTATTATGTGTTTTATGGCTGTGAGGTGTTTTTAATTTTGTGGTGGTGAGGTGTTTTTAATTTCGTGGTGGTGAGGTGTTTTTATTACGTGTTTTATGGCTGTGAGGTGTTTTTAATTTCGTGGTGGTGAGGTGTTTTTAATTTCGTGGTGGTGAGGTGTTTTTGATTTCGTGGTGGTGAGGTGTTTTTATTACGTGTTTTATGGCTGTGAGGTGTTTTTAATTTCGTGGTGGTGAGGTGTTTTTAATTTGATGGTGAGGTGTTTTTAATTTCGTGGTGGTGAGGTGTTTTTAATTTTGTGGTGGAGAGGTGTTTTTATTACGTGGTTTATGGCTGTTAGGTGTTTTTAATTTTGTGGTGGTGAGGTGTTTTTATTACGTGTTTTATGGCTGTGAGGTGTTTTTAATTTCGTGGTGGTGAGGTGTTTTTATTACGTGTTTTATGGCTGTGAGGTGTTTTTAATTTCGTGGTGGTGAGGTGTTTTTAATTTTGTGGTGGAGACGTGTTTTTATTACGTGTTTTATGGCTGTGAGGTGTTTTAAATTACTTGGTGGTGAGGTGTAATGAATTACATGGTGGTGAGGTGTTTTGAATTATGTGATGGTGAGGTGTAATCGTTCCAAATTTCCAGTCTGCACCGACCCCTCCCCTATGTGTGTGCTGAGGGGTTCTTTCTTGAAAAAAAAAACATTCAACCTAAATCTTCAACCTAAATGGCCTATAAAAATGTAATATCACAAACACAACAAATACATTTGTGCAAAATAATTGTTTGTATTATGATTGGTTTAAATCATGACAACACAGCAACTCAGGTACAGTCATTATCTTCAGCTAAAATAAGCCTGCTCCTCAGTAACGACGCTTGGTGCAGCGAGCCGAGCCAAGCTAGAACAGTAAAATTACAGTTCCGTACTTCGTGTAACCCCCACGAGCATTCAGGAGAGCGCGTACACGTTGAGGCATGCTGTTCACGAGATTTGCCAAGGTTTGGACAGGAATCGCTTGCCATGCAGTGACAATAGCCTGTTGCAATTCACGCACAGAGGTCGGCTGCTGGTCCATGTGGTCGATTTGACACGTTAATTCTGCCCACAAGTTCTCTATCGGATTCATATCCGGGGACATGGCAGGCCACTCCATATGCTCTACACCATGGTCAGCAAGAAAGTGTTGGATCATGCGAGCACGATGAGGCCGTGCATTGTCATCTTGGAAGACAGAGTTTCCTCAAAAGGCTGCACGAGCAAATGGAAGCAATGCTTCTTCCAGAATGGCCCTGTACTTGAACTGGTTCAGGTTTCCATTCAGAACAACCAGGTCAGTTTTGCCCCCTGCATGAAAAGCAGCCAAAACGGTCACCCCACCACCTCCAGCTTGGACTCTTGGCACTATACAATCTTTGTTGTATGCTTCATGCACTTGTCTGCGCACTCGGACGCAGCCATCTTGACGACAGACCAGAAATCTAGACTCGTCAGTGAAGATCACGTGATTCCAGTGTCCTGGCTGCCATTGACGGTGCTCTCTGGCCCACTGCAATCGGCGCTGGCGGTGTTGTCTGGTCAGGCGTGGCTTTCTCAGGGGACGCCTGGCACGATAGCCTGCTTGAACCAGTCGTTGGTTGACTAGCCTTCTGGATACAGGCACATTTGTCAGTTGCTGCCACTCAGCCCTAAGCCGATTAGCTGACTTGGTACGGCCATTGCGGACTAACCGGTGCAGCTGGCGATCATCCCTCCTTGTGGTTCTGCGGGGACGTCCTGGCTTCGGTATTGGAGTAGGGACACCCCTCTGAGCATTTAGTTTCAGGATCTTTGACACCTGACCTTGAGTGATGCCATACTGCCGAGCAATAGCACGCTGTTTCATGCCGTAATTTCCTAAAGCCACCACTCCATGACAAACAGCATTGTCGAGTTGACGGACCATCTCCAGAGGAAGCGGCAATAACCTTTGGAGACGTGCAGCAGTTGTTTTCCACTAATACAGAACACAACAACCCTTGTATACCCGACTGTGAAGCCAATCATCAAATGCACCTGTCCGTACATTTTGCCACACCACCTGTGATATAATCCTGTTGTTGACTTCTTGCTGCGACAGACAATCAGTGACATGGTTCTTTTAACAAATAAATCACCAAAGTGTAAAAGAAACTCACCAGATTGATATACCGAGTTAAGAAAGTAAACCCAAGTCAAGAAAAAAAAAATATTCCATATTTAAAAATGCCAAATCTGTATATATATATATATATATATATACATACATACATACATACATACATACATACATACATACATACATATATACATACATACATTCATACATACACACACATGTATATATGTAGTGTGTAAATGTAGGTATATGTATGTATGTAAATGCAGGAAGTTCTAATTTGGTCAGCATACCAGCACACTTTTGCCTACTCTTTTCAAACGGAAGCACTGCGAGGTTCTCTATGTTGATACTGACAGATGGAATAGCCGGCCCAGCATATCTTCCAAGGGTTTGTGTGCTGGTGAATGCAATGGCACACCTTAATTACAATAGGTAAGAGTAGAACGCAGACTACATTGTTCAAAGATGAGTAACCTACCTCTGAGCTATGTCGGCTCATCAAAGATGATGATGAGTAACCTACCTCTGAAAATGTCGGTCAACATTTTCACGGATTTCCTACTCTCTTATGCTTAATTTCCTGGGAACCATTGTCCTCTTACTGCTACTGGCCCCAGACCCTTCGTGCATTATTAGTGTTCATTTTGAGTCGGAGTTTTCTATTTTGTTTTTCAAGTTTGCTTTCCTCAAATTTTCGTGATTTCTTTTCCCTTTGTATTGCTGGTAAATATGTTTTTTCCTTTCTCTTTTGTGCTTGGCCAACAAGCCGGACACAATGTTATCACACCGAGGCAGGACTGCTGGCACCTTTCCTCTCTCTGTGACCCCATTATGCTTGTTTGCTGCGAATGAATTGTGTAGTGCCGAGTGGCTTTAGAGGCCACGTTGGAACTACTTGTAGAGATACTCTGGCCATCCCACATTCCCACAACATCTGATCTGCTAACACTCTGCTTCCTCATCTTGGAATGGAGAAAAACAGCACTGAAGATTAATTATTTCCCCCTTTTTATTTGGGGAAGCATCGTACGGGATCAGAAGCCATTGGTATTTTGAGGAAAAGGTTGCTGGAGAAGAGTGTGAAGCTTCCAAACTTGTAACTTCCAGGTCCAAAAAAGGAAAATAACTTTTCATCAAGTGGTGGTATTTTGAGGAAAAGGATGCTGGAGAAGAGTGTGAAGCTTCCAAACTTGTAACTTCCAGGTCCAAAAAAGGAAAATAACTTTTCATCAAGTGGTGGTATTTTGAGGAAAAGGATGCTGGAGAAGAGTGTGAAGCTTCCAAACTTGTAACTTCCAGGTCCAAAAAAGGAAAATAACTTTTCATCAAGTGGTGGTATTTTGAGGAAAAGGATGCTGGAGAAGAGTGTGAAGCTTCCAAACTTGTAACTTCCAGGTCCAAAAAAGGAAAATAACTTTTCATCAAGTGGTGGTATTTTGAGGAAAAGGATGCTGGAGAAGAGTGTGAAGCTTCCAAACTTGTAACTTCCAGGTCCAAAAAAGGAAAATAACTTTTCATCAAGTGGTGGTATTTTGAGGAAAAGGTTGCTGGAGAAGAGTGTGAAGCTTCCAAACTTGTAACTTCCAGGTCCAAAAAAGGAAAATAACTTTTCATCAAGTGGTGGTATTTTGAGGAAAAGGTTGCTGGAGAAGAGTGTGAAGCTTCCAAACTTGTAACTTCCAGGTCCAAAAAAGGAAAATAACTTTTCATCAAGTGGTGGTATTTTGAGGAAAAGGTTGCTGGAGAAGAGTGTGAAGCTTCCAAACTTGTAACTTCCAGGTCCAAAAAAGGAAAATAACTTTTCATCAAGTGGTGGTATTTTAAGGAAAAGGATGCTGGAGAAGAGTGTGAAGCTTCCAAACTTGTAACTTCCAGGTCCAAAAAAGGAAAATAACTTTTCATCAAGTGGTGGTATTTTGAGGAAAAGGTTGCTGGAGAAGAGTGTGAAGCTTCCAAACTTGTAACTTCCAGGTCCAAAAAAGGAAAATAACTTTTCATCAAGTGGTGGTATTTTGAGGAAAAGGATGCTGGAGAAGAGTGTGAAGCTTCCAAACTTGTAACTTCCAGGTCCAAAAAAGGAAAATAACTTTTCATCAAGTGGTGGTATTTTGAGGAAAAGGATGCTGGAGAAGAGTGTGACACTTCCAAACTTGTAACTTCCAGGTCCAAAAAAGGAAAATAACTTTTCATCAAGTGGTGGTATTTTGAGGAAAAGGTTGCTGGAGAAGAGTGTGACACTTCCAAACTTGTAACTTCCAGGTCCAAAAAAGGAAAATAACTTTTCATCAAGTGGTGGTATTTTGAGGAAAAGGATGCTGGAGAAGAGTGTGAAGCTTCCAAACTTGTAACTTCCAGTTCCAAAAAAGGAAAATAACTTTTCATCAAGTGGTGGTATTTTGAGGAAAAGGTTGCTGGAGAAGAGTACGAAGCTTCCAAACTTGTAACTTCCAGGTCCAAAAAAGGAAAATAACTTTTCATCAAGTGGTGGTATTTTGAGGAAAAGGATGCTGGAGAAGAGTGTGACACTTCCAAACTTGTAACTTCCAGGTCCAAAAAAGGAAAATAACTTTTCATCAAGTGGTGGTATTTTGAGGAAAAGGATGCTGGAGAAGAGTGTGAAGCTTCCAAACTTGTAACTTCCAGGTCCAAAAAAGGAAAATAACTTTTCATCAAGTGGTGGTATTTTGAGGAAAAGGATGCTTGAGAAGAGTGTGACACTTCCAAACTTGTAACTTCCAGTTCCAAAAAAGGAAAATAACTTTTCATCAAGTGGTGGTATTTTGAGGAAAAGGATGCTGGAGAAGAGTGTGAAGCTTCCAAACTTGTAACTTCCAGTTCCAAAAAAGGAAAATAACTTTTCATCAAGTGGTGGTATTTTGAGGAAAAGGATGCTGGAGAAGAGTGTGAAGCTTCCAAACTTGTAACTTCCAGGTCCAAAAAAGGAAAATAACTTTTCATCAAGTGGTGTTATTTTAAACTTTTTATTTCAGATCTGGATTATTTTGGCTTCGAATACAAATTTGTAGATTATTTAAACCAAGACTTCTCCAACTATTTTTCGTTCCATGAACTCGCTTTTCTCTTTTGTGTGCTTGTCGATCAACCCTGCAGTTGCGGACCCGCTACGAAGTGTCATCGTTTGCTCAGAATAGATGTTTCGGGGCTTAAAGTGAAACACACAAGGAAATTTCAAAAACGGAGAATTACTTTTGTTCTGACCGTTATGAAAATTCAAATTGAAGAAAATTCAAATTCCCTTGCATGAAAATTCATTCTACTCCCAGTGAGTTTACCGGTAATTTCTCCCGAGGCCAAAATGGATATGTTTGATGTCACTTGATTCACATTGACTTTTGGATGCCTCCACTGAAATTCTACGGCTATTCCCTGAAGTTGCATTTGCTGCTCATTGCTGCTTCATCTTCATGATAAATTCCATAATAAATGGATCAGTTAACTTTCCGTTTTCAATTTTGTTTCCTTTTTTGTACATCTAAAGTTTTTTTTATGAAGGATGAAGGGATTAGGAAACATCAATGTAGTGTTACTATCACATGTACCACTCCAGTTGTAGCAGCATGTTGTAGTAGTAGTCGTACTCTTCTTTCGTATACAGCCTGCGGCTGCTGGTTGCATCATTTCCTGGAAGCACGGCTGTCCTGCTGATGCAGTGCCCCTGTTACCAATAAACTGTTATTCATTTTGCCGAACTCGGAAGAATGACACCCTGCAAAAAATGTACCATAGAAATTCTATAGAAAATTTATATAGACCTTCTATAGAACCTGTCTATTGAAAATCTGTAGTATTTTAGGATCAAGTTGTATACAACGTATCCATACAAATTTTCTATAGAAATTACATAGTAATATAATCGATCGTAAAGGTTGATAGTTTATACAGATTTTATATAGAATTTGGTCCTAAAGTACTGTAGTGTAGAAAATTTCCATGGATCGTCTACAGAATTTTTTTTAGAATTTATATTGAACAGTTCCATTGAATTTGGTCCAAAAGTACTATAGAAAATCTATATAGACAGCTTATATAGAGCATCCAAAGAATTCTATAGAACACCCATTCTCTCCAAAGTTATATAATTATTTAAATGGATTTTCTATACAACATCTAATGAATTTATATAGAACATCCATTCTCTCCAGGTTTATATAGTTATTTAAATGGATCTTCTATAGAACGTCGAATGAATTCTATAGAGCATCCATTCTCTGCAGACTTTTATATAGTTATTTAAATGGATCTTCTATACAACATCTAATGAATTATATAGAGCATCCATTCTCTGCAGACTTTTATATAGTTATTTAAATGGATCTTCTATAGAACGTCGAATGAATTCTATAGAGCATCCATTCTCTGCAGACTTTTATATAGTTATTTAAATGGATCTTCTATAGAACGTCGAATGAATTCTATAGAGCATCCATTCTCTGCAGACTTTTATATAGTTATTTAAATGGATCTTCTATAGAACGTCGAATGAATTCTATGGAGCATCCATTCTCTGCAGACTTTTATATAGTTATTTAAATGGATCTTCTATAGAACGTCGAATGAATTCTATAGAGCATCCATTCTCTGCAGACTTTTATATAGTTATTTAAATGGATCTTCTATAGAACGTCGAATGAATTCTATGGAGCATCCATTCTCTGCAGACTTTTATATAGTTATTTAAATGGATCTTCTATAGAACGTCGAATGAATTCTATAGAGCATCCATTCTCTGCAGACTTTTATATAGTTATTTAAATGGATCTTCTATAGAACGTCGAATGAATTCTATGGAGCATCCATTCTCTGCAGACTTTTATATAGTTATTTAAATGGATCTTCTATACAACATCTAATGAATTCTATAGAGCATCCATTCTCTGCAGACTTTTATATAGTTATTTAAATGGATCTTCTATAGAACGTCGAATGAATTCTATGGAGCATCCATTCTCTGCAAACTTTTATATAGTTATTTAAATGGATCTTCTATAGAACGTCGAATGAATTCTATAGAGCATCCATTCTCTGCAGACTTTTATATAGTTATTTAAAAGGATCTTCTATACAACATCTAATGAATTCTATAGAGCATCCATTCTCTGCAGACTTTTATATAGTTATTTAAATGGATCTTCTATAGAACGTCGAATGAATTCTATAGAGCATCCATTCTCTGCAGACTTTTATATAGTTATTTAAATGGATCTTCTATAGAACGTCGAATGAATTCTATAGAGCATCCATTCTCTGCAGACTTTTATATAGTTATTTAAATGGATCTTCTATACAACATCTAATGAATTCTATAGAGCATCCATTCTCTGCAGACTTTTATATAGTTATTTAAATGGATCTTCTATAGAACGTCGAATGAATTCTATGGAGCATCCATTCTCTGCAAACTTTTATATAGTTATTTAAATGGATCTTCTATAGAACGTCGAATGAATTCTATAGAGCATCCATTCTCTGCAGACTTTTATATAGTTATTTAAAAGGATCTTCTATACAACATCTAATGAATTCTATAGAGCATCCATTCTCTGCCGACTTTTATATAGTTATTTAAATGGATCTTCTATAGAACGTCGAATGAATTCTATAGAGCATCCATTCTCTGCAGACTTTTATATAGTTATTTAAATGGATCTTCTATAGAACATCTTAATGAATTATATAGAGCATCCATTCTCTGCAGACTTTTATATAGTTATTTAAATGGATCTTCTATAGAACATCTAATGAATTCTATAGAGCATCCATTCTCTGCAGACTTTTATATAGTTATTTAAATGGATCTTCTATACAACATCTAATGAATTCTATAGAGCATCCATTCTCTGCAGACTTTTATATAGTTATTTAAATGGATCTTCTATAGAACGTCGAATGAATTCTATAGAGCATCCATTCTCTGCAGACTTTTATATAGTTATTTAAATGGATCTTCTATAGAACGTCGAATGAATTCTATAGAGCATCCATTCTCTGCAGACTTTTATATAGTTATTTAAATGGATCTTCTATAGAACATCTTAATGAATTATATAGAGCATCCATTCTCTGCAGACTTTTATATAGTTATTTAAATGGATCTTCTATAGAACATCTAATGAATTCTATAGAGCATCCATTCTCTGCAGACTTTTATATAGTTATTTAAATGGATCTTCTATAGAACGTCGAATGAATTCTATAGAGCATCCATTCTCTGCAGACTTTTATATAGTTATTTAAATGGATCTTCTATACAACATCTTAATGAATTCTATAGAGCATCCATTCTCTGCAGACTTTTATATAGTTATTTAAATGGATCTTCTATAGAACGTCGAATGAATTCTATGGAGCATCCATTCTCTGCAGACTTTTATATAGTTATTTAAATGGATCTTCTATACAACATCTAATGAATTCTATAGAGCATCCATTCTCTGCAGACTTTTATATAGTTATTTAAATGGATCTTCTATAGAACATCTTAATGAATTCTATAGAGCATCCATTCTCTGCAGACTTTTATATAGTTATTTAAATGGATCTTCTATAGAACGTCGAATGAATTCTATGGAGCATCCATTCTCTGCAGACTTTTATATAGTTATTTAAATGGATCTTCTATAGAACGTCGAATGAATTCTATAGAGCATCCATTCTCTGCAGACTTTTATATAGTTATTTAAATGGATCTTCTATAGAACGTCGAATGAATTCTATGGAGCATCCATTCTCTGCAGACTTTTATATCGTTATTTAAATGGATCTTCTATAGAACGTCGAATGAATTCTATGGAGCATCCATTCTCTGCAGACTTTTATATAGTTATTTAAATGGATCTTCTATAGAACGTCGAATGAATTCTATAGAGCATCCATTCTCTGCAGACTTTTATATAGTTATTTAAATGGATCTTCGAAAGAACGTCGAATGAATTCTATGGAGCATCCATTCTCTGCAGACTTTTATATAGTTATTTAAATGGATCTTCTATAGAACGTCTAATGAATTCTAGGGAACGTCTAATGAATTCCATAGAACATCTCATGGATTCTATAGAACATCTAATTAATTATATAGAACATCTATTGTATTAGATAGAACATCCATTCTCTACACAGTTTTATATAATTATTTAAATGGATCTTTTATTGAACGTCCAATGATTTCTATAGAACATCTAATGAATTCTATAGAACATCTAATGAATTCTATAGAACATCGAATTAATTATATAGAACGTCAAGTGAATTATATAGAACATCTAATGAATTATGTGGAACATCTAATGTATTATATAGAACATATAATGAATTATATAGAACATCTAATTAATTCTATAGAACATCTAATTAATTCTCTAGAACACCTAATTAATTCTCTGGAATGTCAAATGAATTATAGAGAACATCTAATGAATTATATAGAAGATCTAATGAATTATATAGAACATCTACTGTATTATATAGAACATCTAATTAATTCTATAGAACATCTAATGAATTCTATAGAACATCTAATGAATTACATAGAACGTCAAATGAATTATATAGAACATCTAATTAATTATATGGAACATCTATTGTATTATATGGAACATCTAATGAATTATATAGAACATCTAATGAATTATATAGAACATCCAATGAATTATATAGAACATCTAATGAATTATATAGAACATCTAATGAATTATATAGAACATCTAATGAATTATATAGAACATCGAATGAATTATATAGAACGTCAAATGAATTCTATAGAACATCTAATGAATTATATGGAACATCCATTCTCTCCAGAGTTTCATATAATTATTGAAATGGATGTTCTATAGAACATCTAATTAATTATATAGAATCATTGTTTCAGATATGAAATCTTTCCTCTTCTCCAATGGCTTGATCTCTGATAATCAATTTGGTTTCAGACCTGGTCACTCTACTCTGTACATGCTGCTTCTGCTTTCTCAACAAAGGATGGAGGTCCTCAATACCAAACAGGAAATTATAGCTGTCTCCCTTGACATATCACGTGCCTTCGATACGGTCTGGCACCCCGCTCTGCTCACCAAACTCTCCTCCTTTGGTATCCATGGAAATCTCCACGCATGGCTGGCGGACTTCCTCTCTAGTCGTAGTCAACGTGTGGCCCTGAATGGGTTTCTCTCATCTCCTCTTCCTGTTCAGGCTGGAGTTCCCCAAGGCAGTGTTCTGGGCCCTGTGCTTTTTCTGGTCTTCATCAATGATCTCTCTGACTCTCTTGAAAATCCTCTCTATCTCTTTGCTGATGACTCTACTCTCTGTCGCTCCATTCCTCATCCCTTATATCGGCAGTCTGCAGCCTCCTCACTCTCTGCAGACCTGGACAAAATCACAGACTGGGCAAACAAGTGGAACATGTCTTTCAATCCTGACAAATCTCACACTCTTACGATGTCTCTCTGAAAAGACCGACTGGACAACCCTCCCATCCACTTTCTGAATAATCCTCTCCAAGAAGTTCTGTCACTCAAGCTTTTGGGTCTCACTATCTGCCATGATCTTTCCTGGGAAAACCACGTTTCAAATCTGGCCTCCAAAGCCAGTCGCCGACTGGGCATCCTCCGTCGTGCGAAGTCCTTCCTTGGCACACCTGAGCTCCTCACCACATACAAGGCTTTCATCCACAGCTCAATGGAATACTGTTCTCCCCTCTGGGCCGGTGCTCCTGCCTCACACCTAGCTTGTCTTCACGCTGTTGAAACCAAAGCGTTCAGAATCATTGGAATCTCCCGCGATGAAGCTAACTCCAAGGGCCTTTCACTCACTCACCGCAGGCAGGTTGGTGGCCTTTCCGTCTTCTACCGACTCCTCTCTGGCCTTGCCCCCCCAACTCTCTATGGGCTCTGTCCCCCAAATATTCCTGCAGGTCGCACAAGATCTGCCTGCAACCCTCTTATGGTTAAACTGCCAAAATCAAGACTCTCTGCTCACCTTCACTCCTTCATTCCTCTTTTCTCCTGCCTCTGGAACAAACTCCCTCACTCTCTTCAATCCCACTCCACCCTCCAGGTCTTTAAACAGCTGTTCACCACCATCTCTTATCTTCCTCCATCCAAAACCTTGATCTTTTCTACCCCCGCTAATTTCACCCCAAATCCACTTTTTTGAAATTCCAACTTCTGTCCGGGAAGTACTTGGTGTCCTTGTGTTTTATACTTCTCCCACCCCCCCCCCTTCCCACGCCTCCTCCCCCCAAGCCCTCTCCCTCCCACACATCTCCCTGCTCTCAAATGTTGTGTTTGTGTGCTTCCCCTTCTCTCCCCATCTTGTCTTCCGCTCCCTCTTTTTATATATTTTGTTTGTCTGGTTGATTTGTTTGTGAAATTAATGTTAGCTCTTTCACGAGCCTCGATTCAGTATACAAAAACAAACAAACAAAAAAAACAACATCTCATGTATTATATAGAACATCCATTCTCTCCAGAGTTTTATATAATTATTTAAATGGATCTTCTATGTATGGATCTTCTTCATGTAAATGGATCTTCTTCATGTAATGAAATCTATAGAACGTCTAATGAATTATATAGAACATTTAATGCATTCTATGAAACATCTAATGAATTCCATAGAATGTTTAATTAATTCTATAGAACATTTAATGAATTATATGGAACATCTAATGAATTCTATAGAACGTCTAATTAATTCTATAGACCATTTAATGAATTCTATGGAACATCTAATTAATTATATAGAAAATCTAATGTATTATATAGAACATCCATTCGCTCCAGAGTTTTATATAATTATTTAAATGGTTCTTCTATAGAACATCTAATTAATTCTGGAGAACATCTAATGAATTCTAGAGAACATCTATTCTCTGCAGAGCTCTATGGACATTTTAATGGATCTTCTATAGAAAATCTAACAATTCTATGGAACAACCAACCTCTCCCAAGAGTTCTATAAAATCCATAGGTTCCATAAAAATTATATTGAGTTCTGTATAAGTTCTACAGAACATTTTTGAAGGGCAGGTTGAGTCAATCCACCTGGTGTTATTTCATCGGCACAAAAGGGGCGCAAACTCGAGACCCTAAGGCAGCCACCTGAAACAGTTAAGACAACATCATGCTTTGTAGTACTGCTATTACTACTACTACAATGACCCAAATTACTCCCAGCTTCTTGTAGACCTGACAGTGAAAGGTTTTTGGCTCAAGTCTTTCACGAACTGGCTGCCTAGTCTATAGAACCTGAGGTTCAACTCCAGCTGATTTTGGCAGGAATTGGTAACTTGATCAGGGTACCAGTGATAACTCGCCAACTCACAAAACATACTGTGGGATCTTTAACACCCAACAAGTAATGACTGCCGACGGGTCATCCATCCTCCATATTGATGTCCACCTTAGCAACGCCGCGCTTTGTGATGCAAAGGCCTGCCTGAGCACCACCAATCTACTTGGTTAGGGAATCAAACTCAAATTATATGATTAAATCCTGCCAGACTACTTTTCACAACAATAATTGGGGGTTCCTCTTCGTGGTGGTTGTACCACCCAAAATAAGTCGGGGAACAAACCTTCGCCATCCCTCACTGATGCCCGGATTCGTCGTTTTTTTTTCGTTTTTGTAAATGCATTCTTCAATCAGATTAACAACAGCTTTTGCTTCAACTGATATTCACTTGAAAAAACTGAACCTTCAACCCAAAAGTACGCAGAGCAAGTCGGGCACCAACAGCGCTCAGTGCTCCGGTCACATGTAAGTTCCGGTGCGACAGTGGTGGTTCTTCATAGGCAAATCACTTGCGAGTCTTTGTGTCATTATCTTACTACTAGGGCATTGCCCGTACGTGGGTGCCCGCTCCTTGCCAAAAAAAAAAAAAAACGCTACCCGTACGCTCTACCCCGCCCGTACGCCCGTAAACAAAAAAAACAACGCTCTTCGCTTCCGCCCTTCGCTCTGACTGAATTGGGAGAAATAATGCGCATAAGAAATCGAATTACGTACCGTAATGGCGGTCAGCTCGTAACGCGCTCAGCTCCGCTCGTCTCACATCGGCCACGCCTACGCAACAAAGCGTTCTGTGATTGGCTGCCGGAAGTGAAGTCTTCACTGTCCGGAAGTTCGCAAATCGCAGTTACGATGAATCGTTTTAATTTAATCGCAGTTTGAATTCGTTTTAAAACATAGTTTAACGGCAACATAGTTTTCCAACGTGAAATAAATGAATACGCTGTCAAATGTGCCGTCCGAGGCAGAGTCTGATCGCCACGTTCGGCACACGTGATAGCTCGCTGCTCTCTGATTGGTTGAAGCGTTTTTTGGACATAGCTCGGTAAGTACTTCTCCGATTAATTTAAAACCTTGAAAAGGCACATCCTCGGGTCCCCAGCAATATACCTGGCAAGTTTCAAGTATATCGGACCGGTAGTTGTCGAGAAACAGCGGTCACAGACAAACGTACAAACAGAGATTACTGGAATTATAGATAGATAATTCACCAAGTGTCTGTCTGTCTGCACGTCTGTTCCCAGGTACCGCAAAAACGGCTGAACCGATCGCAACGATATTTTGGGTGGGTATTCCTGGGACCCCCTGGAGTAAAATAGGCTGTATTGTTTTCCCAATTTCCAATTTTTCCAATTTTTCCAATTTTCCAGTTTTTCCAAACGATGGAATAATATTTACCGAAATGAACAGTGATGTGGCTTTTATTGAAATTCTACAAATACTGTTTAGATTTTGATGACTTGCGTGTGATATGATTTAACGGATGTTTATATAAATCATTTAAAATAAAGGGTGGGTACCGTTGCGAGTCAATTTGAATTTGAATTTGTCAGAACTTTAAGCCTCATCTGCCAAACCATCCCGGAGGCCTAGAGTTCAGCGATGCACAGACTTGACCCCATGTTAGAACTATATCCCTCATTCTGCAGAAGAATGCTGTTCGGTTTGGCCTCGCGTCACATGACGCCGACCTCACACATGCCTCGGGCCCTCAGCAGTTCGCTGTCATGGGGCAGCTGTAATAATGTGGTGTTTTTGTGTGAAGGCTAAAATATGTGCTTGAGTGGTCACCGGGCTGAGTGTGATGAATTCTCAAGTCAGCTTGCTTTTTGAGGATTTTGTGAGGTGCATCCAGCGAACACCAGAAAGGGTCTTAAATAGGTAAGGGGGTCGTCCCTAAAGCCCATCACCTATACAGGCCTTGTGATTCTAGCATCAGCCAGAAGGGTCTCCTCTAATCAAAAATAAATGCATCATGAGATGTTTACTGTCGAAGTTGCAGATGGGACACCAAGCTTAGCAAACCTCTTCAAAGGATACCTTGTGCCCCCCACCCCCATCCTCACCTTCCCCTAACCCTCAAATTTCTCCAAATGGCAGCTGACTCAGCTGCATCAGATGTCATTGAGAATAGATCCAAGAAACAACAGTACAAACAGAACATCTAAAATGGCGTCTCTACATCAGTGATGTTGGGCAAGGTGCCCTTCGATCTTTGGCCTGGTCCTTGTAAGATGGCGTCTGATGTCTTTCCAATTCAAGCTTAGCTGCCCGTTGCTTTGTTCTACACTAATTAGGGGTGAGCCACACGTCCATTGCGATTATTGCTTTATTTGATGCAGTTCGGTCTGACTTAAGAAAGTTCAATGATTCCGGTCACATGGTAACACATAGTGATGGCCGGTATTCAAATATAATAAAAGCATGGTAAAGCTTGAGTCATGGAATGTCAACAACCCTATTGTATACCGGTACCTGTAAAGACCTTTTTTTTTTGAGGATTTTGTGGGGTGGATACAGGGACCAGAATGTGATCTCACAGTGTGATCAGGATCATGTTGCAAATCTGTCAGAACATTGCTGTACAATTGTTGTCCAACCGATATATATATATATATATATAATACCATGCTTAGTAGTACTGCTATTACGTGCCCCACGACAAATACTTTATGTGCACGATGTCAGTGTCATGTCACATCTTACACATCTAGGGTCAGTGTGCTCCTTCTGTCATACATACATACATACATACATACATACATACATACATACATACATACATACATACATACATACATACATACATACATACATATACAGTCACGTGAAAAAGTAAGTACACCCCATGTAAAGTTTTGACTTTTTCAACATATTTCAACATACAGCTATTTGATCTTCATTTCAACAATATTGATAGATAAACGTGATATAATATAACAAATATCATGAAACATTTACATTTTGTAGTCCATTGTATAATTTAAATAAACATAAATGCAAATTTCGCATGTGGAAAAAGTAAGTACACCCTTCGCTCTAATCGGTGGTATTGCCCCCTTTGACAGAAACAACCTCAAGTAGGCGTTTCTTATAACTGTCTACCAGTCCCTGACATCGACTGGGAGAAATTTTTGCCCACTCCTCCATGCAGATTTCTTTCAGCTGTGCGATGTTTGAGGGGTTTCTTGCATGCACAGCTCGTTTCAAATCCCCCCACAATATCTCGATGGGATTTAGATCCGGGCTTTGACTTGGCCATTCCAGAACCCTCCATTTCTTTCTTTTCAGCCATTCCTTGGTGGATTTACTGGTATGTTTAGGGTCATTGTCATGTTGCAAGGTCCACCTTCGGTTGAGCTTCAACTTTCCGACAGATGGCCTCACATCATCCTCAAGCACCCTCTGGTAGAATGAAGAATTAATCGTGGATTCAATGATGGTGAGCTGCCCAAGCCCTGATGCAGCAAAGCTGCCCCAAACCATAATATTTCCACCACCATGCTTTACAGTTGGTATCAGGTTCTTGTGGTCAAATGCTGTCTTTGGTTTTCGCCAAACATGTCTTCTTGTACTGTGGCCAAATAGCTCTACCTTTGATTCATCTGTTCAGAGCACATTGTTCCAGAAGTGCTGGTCTTTGCCTCGGTGTTCATTGGCAAACTTTAGTCTTGCCCTGATGTTCTTTCTGGACAGCAAAGGTTTTCTCCTGGCACACCTCCCTTGTAGATCAAATTTGTGCAGCCTCTTTCTAATGGTAGACTCGTGCACTTTGACATCAACAGTGGCAAGAGCTACCTGTAGGTCCCGTGATGACATTCTGGGGTTCTTACAGACTTCTTTCAGCATCTTGCGGTCTGCTCTCGGGCTGAACTTGCTGGGGCGGCCTGGCCTGAACAAGTTGGCAGTTGTTTGGAATCTTCTCCACTTGAAGTTGAGCTTCCGGACAGTCGATTGATTGATTTCAAATTGTTTGGAGATCTTTTTAAATCCCTTCCCAGACTCGTAGGCATCTATAACCTTTTTTCTGAAGGCCTCAGAGAGCTCTTTTGATCTCGGCATGGTGACGCCTCACACTTCAACAACAAAGAGTAAACCAAACTAAAAGTCTGAGGTTTAAATAAGACAGGTTCTTCCAAGATCCTCTCTAACGATGTTCTAATCATTTGCACCTGAGCTGGTGCACCTGATTCTAATTTTAGGTATTTGAAGTAGTGATAAATGTAGGGGTGTACTTATTTTTTCCACACACTAAATTTGCATTTATCTTTATTTAAATTATACAATGGACTACAAAATATAAATGTTTCATGATATTTGTTGTATTATATCACCTTTATCTATCAATATTGTTGAAATGAAGATCAAATAGCTGTATGTTGAAATATGTTGAAAAAGTCAAAACTTTACATGGGGTGTACTTACTTTTTCACATGACTGTATATACCTGTCAGTAATGGGTGTGGCTGAAACTGCCAAATCCACTAATTATAAGGGGTGCCTGCATTCTTTTGGTCATGTAGTGTATATATAATATATATATATATATAGATATATATATAATTTTAGAAACAGGAATCAAATTCCTGCGAGGGGCTAAGTGTGAAAAAAATTCTGACTCAATGCGGGGCTCGAACCACGGACTTCCGTTGCTAACGATTCAACAGCCCACTGCGCTATTGAGCCAGCCACAATCTCCTCAGAACTTTTCCACACTTAACACTGCGAGCTTTATCATTGCCGATGTCTCACGTACCTGCTAAGCAGACCCCGAATGTTAGCGTAAGTATATGCATGCGTATGTATGTGTGAATAAGTAGAAATGCTACATTAATGTAGAAAAGCTTAGTAGAAATGCTAAATAAGTAGTCTACAGAAACAATAGGCATGTATATCAGACAAGTATGTATAGTGATATGTGTGTAAGATGTGTGATATGTGTAGAAAATGCATACAAAAGGAAGAGCCACGCTAAAGCTCACTCACCGTCCTCATTTACCATAACTGTAAGCTGCGCTTCACTTCCGCTGAACTTGGGGATGGTGAGTGAGCTTTAGCGTGGCTCTTCTTTCTGTATGCATCTTCTACACATATCGCACATCTTACACACATATCACTGTACATACTTGTCTGATATACATGCCTGTTGTTTCTGTAAACTAAGAAGAAGACCTTTGTTGGTCGAAAGCTTGTCGAAAATTAAAGATCGACCGTCCTGAAGCTACGCCCGCTTCTGATTTAATCTCCCAATTATTTATATATATATATATATATATATATATATATATATGTATGTCTGTGCAGTGTTGTCACGTCCAAGAACTACTCCAAAGTTTTGTGAAATCATCCAAAGTTTACAGTCTGCACCTACCCCTCCCATGTGTATGTTCGAAGGGGTGTTTTTTTTAGAATTTCTTTTCGAAAAAATTATTTATTTATTTTTGAGAAAAAAAAATCAACTTTAATCTTAAACATAAATTGATTTTTTAATATAACAGCACCAATATTACAAATAAATTTGTACATAAGAAATGTTTGTATTATGATTGGTGTAAATCATGACAACACAGCAAATCACAGTCATTATCCTCAGTTAAAACAAGCCTGTGCCTCTGTAGCGACATGTGGTGAGGTAAGTGCATCGAGGTGATCCGCACTATATATATATGTATATATATGTATGTATGTATATATATATATATATATATATATATATATATATATATATATATACTATATATATATACACACATATATATATATATATATATATATACATATTTATGTATTATCCGTTTTGCAATTTCATAATTTTTTTACGTGTTATTGTGACAACAATAATATAATGCAGTAAAGCCTGAATGTCAGAAACCACTTTTCCGCAACACAAAAGACCCCGTTCTTTTGATGAAGATAAGGTGGCTTTCCAATGTGAGGAGCACTTTTGAGGGGCGGTGGATCAGCGTGCTTTAGGTTAGCAGACAGGTTAAGCAGACACATCAAGGTGCTATGCTTTGGGTTCACCAACTGGTCAAATTCCAAAGTCTCTCCTGATTGGTATGACACTTTACGCTATGATTGGTCGTCACATTTCAAAGAACGATGCTTCCCTCTCGGTCTATAACCCCATTCAGGCCCCTGTGATTGGTAGTGGTTAAAAGACCTCCTCCCCAATGCCAATTATGTTTATTTATAAAGTACAAAATAACCCAGCATTCATCCTCCTGCTGATGTTTCATATTGTTTTGATAGTCCACTCGAGCTAACACCATAGGCCGCAGCTTTGTCTGCCACAGCGTGCTTGTTGCTTTTAACCACTCATGGGATTGACATGATGGATGGGTGGGCCCACCGCTGGATTGCCATCTTGGTTATCGGATTGCAGGTGTTTGTGCACCGCTCCGCGAAGCAATTTTCTCAAATTAGAAAACATGAATTTAAATTTGCTATCAATTCACTTCGATGAAGTGCCAACAATTCTTCAGTGTTTTTTTTTTTGTCTTTCCAGTCTTTTTCTGGTGTCTTTTTTCTTTTTCTCCAGTGTTTTTTTTTTGGTGTCCATGTAATTAATTGAGTGTGACTTCAAATAATGTTCTCATATCTTTGAATCAAACATATCACTAAGTTTAATAAATATTTTATTAGTTTTGGGGAAAAAGCCTAGTTATAGTAAATGCTTAACTGCACAAGATGGAAGTTACGATCATCTGCTGATTTCATTGAAAACTACAACGGTACTCAGTGGAGAGCATACCTCCACCTGGTTGGCCATATCACTCAATGGTGAAGAATCACTTAATACATTCTACTAGCTGGATCCGGATCCGGATCTTCACCAAAATTGAATCGATTCTTTCTTGTCACACACACAGCCTGTCCAACAAGTTTCGTCCAAATCCATCCATAACTTCTTGAGATATCCTGCTATGTATCGTTTTTGGCCCAATCTCCCAATGGTGAAGAATCACTTAAAAAATTAAATAATTTTCATATCCGAATCCATATTCAGATCTTCACCAAAATCAAATATATTTGTCCTTGTCAGACACCCAACTGGTCCACCAAGTTTCGTCCAAATCCATCCATAACCTTTTGAGATATCCCGCTATGTATCGTTTTTGGCCCTATATCCCAATGGTGAAGAATCACTTAAAAAATTAAATAATTTTCATATCCGAATCCATATTCAGATCTTCACCAAAATCAAATATATTTGTCCTTGTCAGACACCCAACTGGTCCACCAAGTTTCGTCCAAATCCATCCATAACTTTTTGAGATATCCCGCTATGTATCGTTTTTGGCCCTATATCCCAATGGTGAAGAATCACTTAAAAAATTAAATAATTTTCATATCCGAATCCATATTCAGATCTTCACCAAAATCAAATATATTTGTCCTTGTCAGACACCCAACTGGTCCACCAAGTTTCGTCCAAATCCGTCCACAAGTTTTTGAGATATCCTGCTATGTATCGTTGTTGGCCCTGTCTCCCAATGGTGAAGAATCACTTTAAAATTTCTACTAGCCGGATCCGAATCCGGATCCTCACCAAAATCTAATTATTTGGCGGTGTCACAAATGCTACCTCTGCCAAATTTCGTCCGAGCCCGTCCACAACTTTTTGCGAGATCTTGTTCACAGACAGACGGACAAACAGACAGACATGGGTGAAAACATAACCTCCATCCACCTTTGTTTGCGGAGGTAATAAATCCTTGTTTACTCTTGTGGTTTCTCGTTAATCTTTTTTATTTACTTTTCAGGAGCTCTTATTATTTAATTCTAATGATAAAAACACATGATGAATTCTGGATGTTAAAGTTTGCTTCTGTCTGACAGGATGGCCTAGAGCTACGCACACTCGTCTCGAAGCTGTCTAGCCTGGGTTTGAATCCAGACCCAGCTATAAGCTGTAATCCCAACTGTGTTTCTCAGGCATGCTGACTCATCAATGAGGGTGACCCTTGGATGGACATTAAACGGGCTTCCCATCTGCCCACATTAGTTGGTGGACAATCAAAGATCTCACAGGGTCCTTTGCGAAGAGTCCGCGAGCCATCACTGGCACCCTCAACAAATTACAAATTCCTGCCCTAACTACTTAGTCGAGCTTTTGTGAAAATTTTGGGACAAACTTCGCTCAGACAACCCTAAAAGAATGTGGGAATAATTGTGGCCATTTAAGAAGGTTGGGTTGGGGTCATTGGATTACCCCACCCTTCTGGTTTGCTCCATACAGGCCCCTTCTCTTTCAATCGCTCAAATCTCCTCCACCTGTTTCCTCCTCTCTCCACGCTTTCCTGCCCTCCTCCATCTCATATCATTCTCCCTTTCTTCCCTCTTTTTTTTTTTTGTATACAAGGTCGAGGCTCGTGTAAGAGCTAACATTGGTCACAAAAAAAGACAAACTGACACATAAAACATGATAAAGGGAGCGGGAGAACAAGATGGAGAGCAGGGACACCGGGAGATCTGTGGGAGGAAGAGGGCTTGAGGGGGAGGAGGCATGGGAAGGGGGGGAGGGAGGAGGCATGGGAAGGGGGGGGGGGAGGAGGCATGGGAAGGGGGGGGAGGAGGCATGGGAAGGGGGGGGGAGGAGGCATGGGAAGGGGGAGGGGAGGAGGCATGGGAAGGGAGGGGGGGATATACTTCGTAGTATCCTCATAATATCTTTAAAACCGACATGTTCATATCGATAGGATATATCCAGCTTCATGTCTCCACCAGCAGGCTGCTTGCTCCCCAGCAGGCCCTGTAGCAGTTATACTGTAAGTACAGTACCAGTATTTAGGTAAACAATAGTGTTTGGGATGAATGGCAGCATTGCGCTGCTACCTGATGTAAGAGAACAGAGCTTGCCAAAACATGCCTATTGACTACCATGCTGGGATTGCGTTCAGAATGGTTCCATAACCTGAACCATACTGAGGAATGCAGGGGTCAGGGTGGGGTGGGTCGGCCAGGCGTGGAGCTTTGTCAAGCATTTACGGACGGCGTGCGGTTGGCTTTGTAAAGACAGGTGTGGCATGCCGAGCCTTCCCCGAAACGCAACGCGGGCACGGGTCGTTTTTTTATGCCACATGCGGCCTGTGGGTGTTTTTGTAGTCCTCATGTTGTGTGTAAACTGAAGAAGAGGAATTGCATGACTGTGGTTCCAAGTAATCTTTTTCTGTCATTATGTTTCCCCTTTGTGTCACTGAAGTCAAATCACAGCCATTTATCAGGAAGTCGGCCTACTTTTGAGGGCATTGTTGTATTGTTGTTTCACTAAACTTACCTTGTAATTTACCAGGAAAAATTACCCGTCCCCAGTGACGGGAAAAGTTTAAGTCAATCTATCAATTTTAATTATTTCATGGACTTTTTAAAAGGTTAATTGTGTTGCTCTCCTGGTTTCACTCAGAGCCAAAGGTCCGAGCTACTTATACCGCCCACCGCAAAATGGTGTTGCAACGTCTGGCGGCGGAGGTTGGCTTTGTCGAAAAAGAGTACATAATATAGATATTAAATGTTTTGGTTTTACTCCATGGTGTTGTATATCCTGGTGTTGGCTTAGCGGTTAGGGTGTCGGCTTGGGATCTTAGGATCCTGAGTTCGAATCCCGGTCGATCGCTGAATTAACGCCAGGGGGGTTGACTCAGCCTGTCATCCTTCCGAGGTCAGCAAATTGAGTACCAGCTTGCTGGGATGAATGATCCTGGTGTGTACCCCGATTTAGAATAGGTACACCGTATCCCTGCGCATCGTAAGAGGCGACGAAGGGTTGGCATCAGGAAGAGCATCCGGCCATAAAAAGCTTGCCTCAAACAGGGAACCATGATTGTCATGGGGCCCGCAAGGCTAACCCCCACTCTAGCGGGGAAAATGGCCTTAAAACGATCATTCATATTCATCATTCATTCCTTGAAGATCTGTATTAAATCCACTTTAATCCAAATGTAATGTTCATGTTGATTTTAAAGGTTACTGGAAGCGATGATAAAGTAACTGACTATATTGCATCAATAAAAGTGAAATGAAAATTAAAAATAACCAATCAGCAGCTTTTCAAATGCAGCATGAGAAGCGGCCGCTGTAAACGGGAGACAGACAAACGCACAGACGTCACCACACCAAATGGTGGAGAGGAGAGGAGGGAGGAGATGGGGAGAGAAGAGATGTGGGGTAGGAGAGGGAAGCAGCTGGGAAAGGAGGGAGAGGAAAGAGGGAGTAGAGGGGATGGGGTGAGAGTTGGGTAACGGGAGACAGACAAACGCACGGACAGACACCACGGTTCACATTATATTATAGATCTACAAATTGTGACCAAAATCTTTCTTCTCAATCACATCAATCATGAATGATAGACGTTAAAATGTGGCTAACGCAACAATCCACTCAAAATCACTAACTGTGTTGGAATTCCTCCTCCCTAGCTTATTGTCTTGTGCTTTTTCCCCCAGGACTTAAAGTCTTACTGTCTATTGCCAACTCATATAGCCTCTACAATTTATACCTCGAAGCTTTCCAACACCCACTGTCCCATTTCACCTGCAACTGCTCCCTCCAGGCTGTGGCTGCCTCCATGTTACATCCTGTTTCCCTTTCACCCCATTCATCCAGGAGCCTCTGATTTAAAAAAAAAAAACCCTGCTAAACATACCTGCTACCTATAACATAATGATAAAATAATAAATATAAAATAATAAATAATAAAATGTAATAAAAATCGAAATAATAAAATAAAAAATAAATAAATAAAAAATAATAATCTATCTATAATTCCAGTAATCTCTGTGTGTCTGTGTGTCTGTGTGTCTGTGTGTCTGTGACCGCTGTTTCTCGACAACCACGGGTCCGATATACTTTTAACTTGCCAGGTATATTGCTGGGGACCCGAGGATGTGCCTTTTCAAGGTTTCATATTAATCGGACAATTACTTACCGAGCTATGTCCAAAAAACGATTCAACCAATCAGAGAGCAGCGAGCTATCACGTGTGCCGAACGTGGCGATCAGACTCTGCCTCGGACGGCACATTTGACAGCGTATTCATTTATTTCACGTTGGAAAACTATGTTGCCGTTAAACTATGTTTTAAAACGAATTCAAACTGCGATTAAATTAAAACGATTCATCGTAACTGCGATTTGCGAACTTCCGGACAGTGAAGACTGTCCGGCAGCACGCTTTCCGGCAGCCAATCACAGAACGCTTTGTTGCGTAGGCGTGGCCGATGTGAGACGAGCGGAGCTGAGCGCGTTACGAGCTGACCGCCATTACGGTACGTAATTCGATTTCTTATGCGCGTTATTTCTCCCAATTCAGTCAGAGCGAAGGGCGGAAGCGAAGAGCGTTGTTTTTTTATGTTTACGGGCGTACGGGCGGGGTAGAGCGTACGGGTAGCGTTTTTTTTTTTTTTTGGCAAGGAGCGGGCACCCACGTACGGGCAATGCCCTAGTCTATCTATAATTCCAGCAATCTCTGTGTGTCTGTGTGTCTGTGTGTCTGTATGTCTGTGACCGCTGTTTCTCGACAACCACGGGTCCGATATACTTTAAACTTGCCAGGTATATTGCTGGGGACCCGAGGATGTGCCTTTTCAAGGTTTTAAATTAATCGGACAAGTACTTACCGAGCTATGTCCAAAAAACGCTTCAACCAATCAGAGAGCAGCGAGCTATCACGTGTGCCGAACGTGGCGATCAGACTCTACCTCGGACGGCACATTTGACAGCGTATTCATTTATTTCACGTTGGAAAACTATGTTGCCGTTAAACTATGTTTTAAAACGAATTCAAACTGCGATTAAATTAAAACGATTCATCGTAACTGCGACGATTTGCGAACTTCACTTCACTTCACTTCCGGCAGCCAATCACAGAACGCTTTGTTGCGTAGGCGTGGCCGATGTGAGAACGAGCGGAGCTGAGCGCGTTACGAGCTGACCGCCATTACGGTACGGTTCGTAATTCGATTTCTTCCGGAGAAAATAATAATTTCTCGATTTCATATGCGCATTATTTCTCCCAATTCAGTCAGAGCGAAGGGCGGAAGCGAAGAGCGTTGTTTTTTTTGTTTACGGGCGTACGGGCGGGGTAGAGCGTACGGGTAGCGTTTTTTTTTTTTTTGGCAAGGAACGGGCACCCACGTACGGGCAATGCCCTAGTCTATCTATAATTCCAGCAATCTCTGTGTGTCTGTGTGTCTGTGTGTCTGTGACCGCTGTTTCTCGACAACCACGGGTCCGATATACTTGAAACTTGCCAGGTATATTGCTGGGGACCCGAGGATGTGCCTTTTCAAGGTTTGAAATTAATCGGACAAGTACTTACCGAGCTATGTCCAAAAAACGCTTCAACCAATCAGAGAGCAGCGAGCTATCACGTGTGCCGAACGTGGCGATCAGACTCTGCCTCGGACGGCACATTTGACAGCGTATTCATTTATTCCACGTTGGAAAACTATGTTGCCGTTAAACTATGTTTTAAAACGAATTCAAACTGCGATTAAATTAAAACGATTCATCCTAACTGCGATTTGCGAACTTCCGGACAGTGACGACTTCACTTCCGGCAGCCAATCACAGAACGCTTTGTTGCGTAGGCGTGGCCGATGTCAGAGCGAGCGTGTGCGCCATTACGTGCCTTTTCAAGGTTTCATATTAATCGGAGGAGTAGTTACCGCGCTATGGCGATTTCTTTACCAAACTCCGCAAGCCGTTCGCTTTGGACCAAACCATTGCATGTAAATAGAGGGGGGGGGATTGTCACCGGACTCGCAAGCCGTTCGCTTTGGACCAAACCATTGCATGTAAATAGAGGGGGGGGATTGTCACCGGACTCGCAAGGCGTTCGCTTTGGACCAAACCATTGCATGTAAATAGAGGGGGGGGGGGATTGTCACCGTACTCGCAAGCCGTTCGCTTTGGACCAAACCATTTCATGTAAATAGAGGGGGGGGATTGTCACCGTACTCGCAAGCCGTTCGCTTTGGACCAAACCATTTCATGTAAATAGAGGGGGGGGGGGGGATATAATTTTAGATATATATATAGTACGGGCATTGGCAAGGAACGGGCACCCACGTACGGGCAATGCCCTAGTAATAATAATAATAACAATAATAATAAAATAATAAAATATAAATATAAAATAATAATAAATACCTGCTAAAAAAAACCCTAAAAATAGTTCTGATGTAAAACGAACATTACTTTGTAAGCAACATGTTCTTAATACTGCCAGATCTCGGCTCATGGAAGAGAAAGGTGATCCAGAGGGTAAAAAGGTATAAATCTACTAACGGTGGAGTGAGGCCTGACTGGCTTTGCAGCTTCTTGATGATCTCGATCATCACACGGACACCTTCAATCACTAAAGTTTCAACCATTTCAGTACAGTATCCCTCCAAACGTATTTGAATTTGATGTACCATACTCTCGACAGAGCGGCGGTGCTGCCGAAGTAGTTTCTTGACAAGGGCTGCACTGGGTGGGTTGCCATTGCCTTTGTAGCATTGTTTTTTGTAGCAGTGAAGTTGGTCGCACCATTTTGGGATATTTGGTGTGATTCTGACCTCCAACCTCTCAGATTTAAGGTAGATGCTCGGACTATTACACCACCATGTCTGGTCCCTATTGTATGGTAAACATACGGAAAGGTATGGTAAAATTGCCAAATGGGTTTTTGAATTTTTCTGGCACGCATGACTTACTTGTTCTATCCTCTTCAAGCCAGACGGATTGAAATGGGTTCGCTTGGAGGTTCAGGGACATTAAAATCTGTTTTCCGATTTCTGGGTTTAAGGTCCAGATGCTGCGCTCGAATGGAACAGGGGAAGGAAAGCTCTTTTATGGGCATCGGGTTTATCCCGCAGTGGGTGAAGTTATTGCGGAACTGTGCACTGTGTATTCTGGAAAATGAAGTTCTTCCGCCGCGTATTTATAGAAAATGTCACACTAAGGTGCAAACAATGGGCCCACCGACTCTCCCCGCCCCCACGCTCGCGAATCCGCCTCCTTGGGTGGAAAGGGGAAGGCCATGCCATAGTGACGATGCGTCGCCACTCCCGTGCAGTGAGGGCGAGCACT
This sequence comes from Myxine glutinosa, assembly GCF_964187855.1. Taxonomy (NCBI): domain Eukaryota; kingdom Metazoa; phylum Chordata; class Myxini; order Myxiniformes; family Myxinidae; genus Myxine; species Myxine glutinosa. The sequence continues at coordinate 366,856,829 of NC_136261.1, read as the reverse complement.
TTCCCCAAATCGTCACTCAGAGCACCACGAGCAACAGCAGCAACCAGTCGTGTACGAAAGTTCAACACGTACGAGCTTGAAAACCAAAGGTCTTTTCTTCTCCCCCATCCAAAGAACAGGTGAAAATGGCCGACAGTGTGTGTGGGCTCGGATTTGTTTTGAACATTCTTCTTATTTCTTACATTCACTTAAAGTGGGAGATGGTTCATCGATCTTTCATATTTTGAAATAATATAAAAGTTTTTTGGTAGGAGGGATCTTACTTTCTAACATTCATTTGAAGGAGGAGATGTTTCTCGATCTTCCTTTCTTACAATCATTCACAGTAGATGCTTTGTGGATCTTCCTTTCTTGCAATCATTCAAAGTAGATGCTTTCTGGATCTTCCTTTCTTGCAATCATTCACATTAGATGTTTTGTGGATCTTCCTTTCTTACAATCATTCACAGTAGATGTTTTGTGGATCTTCCTTTCTTGCAATCATTCAAAGTAGATGCTTTGTGGATCTTCCTTTCTTGCAATCATTCACATTAGATGCTTTGTGGATCTTCCTTTCTTGCAATCATTCAAAGTAGATGCTTTCTGGATCTTCCTTTCTTGCAATCATTCAAAGTAGATGCTTTCTGGATCTTCCTTTCTTGCAATCATTCACATTAGATGCTTTGTGGATCTTCCTTTCTTACAATCATTCAAAGTAGATGCTTTGTGGATCTTCCTTTCTTGCAATCATTCAAAGTAGATGCTTTCTGGATCTTCCTTTCTTGCAATCATTCACATTAGATGTTTTGTGGATCTTCCTTTCTTACAATCATTCAAAGTAGATGTTTTGTGGATCTTCCTTTCTTGCAATCATTCAAAGTAGATGCTTTGTGGATCTTCCTTTCTTGCAATCATTCACATTAGATGCTTTGTGGATCTTCCTTTCTTGCAATCATTCAAATTAGATGCTTTCTGGATCTTCCTTTCTTGCAATCATTCACATTAGATGTTTTGTGGATCTTCCTTTCTTACAATCATTCAAAGTAGATGTTTTGTGGATCTTCCTTTCTTGCAATCATTCAAAGTAGATGTTTTGTGGATCTTCCTTTCTTGCAATCATTCAAAGTAGATGCTATGTGGATCTTCCTTTCTTGCAATCATTCAAAGTAGATGTTTTGTGGATCTTCCTTTCTTGCAATCATTCAAAGTAGATGCTTTGTGGATCTTCCTTTCTTGCAATCATTCACATTAGATGCTTTGTGGATCTTCCTTTCTTGCAATCATTCACATTAGATGTTTTGTGGATCTTCCTTTCTTGCAATCATTCAAAGTAGATGCTTTCTGGATCTTCCTTTCTTGCAATCATTCACATTAGATGTTTTGTGGATCTTCCTTTCTTACAATCATTCAAAGTAGATGTTTTGTGGATCTTCCTTTCTTGCAATCATTCAAAGTAGATGCTTTGTGGATCTTCCTTTCTTGCAATCATTCAAATTAGATGCTTTCTGGATCTTCCTTTCTTGCAATCATTCAAAGTAGATGCTTTCTGGATCTTCCTTTCTTACAATCATTCAAAGTAGATGCTTTCTGGATCTTCCTTTCTTGCAATCATTCACATTAGATGTTTTGTGGATCTTCCTTTCTTACAATCATTCAAAGTAGATGTTTTGTGGATCTTCCTTTCTTGCAATCATTCAAAGTAGATGCTTTCTCGATCTTCCTTTCTTACAATCATTCAAAGTAGATGCTTTCTGGATCTTCCTTTCTTGCAATCATTCAAAGTAGATGTTTTGTGGATCTTCCTTTCTTACAATCATTCAAAGTAGATGCTTTCTCGATCTTCCTTTCTTACAATCATTCAAAGTAGATGCTTTCTGGATCTTCCTTTCTTGCAATCATTCAAAGTAGATGTTTTGTGGATCTTCCTTTCTTACAATCATTCACAGTAGATGTTTTGTGGATCTTCCTTTCTTGCAATCATTCAAAGTAGATGCTTTCTGGATCTTCCTTTCTTGCAATCATTCAAAGTAGATGTTTTGTGGATCTTCCTTTCTTGCAATCATTCAAAGTAGATGCTTTCTGGATCTTCCTTTCTTGCAATCATTCAAAGTAGATGCTTTCTGGATCTTCCTTTCTTGCAATCATTCAAAGTAGATGCTTTCTGGATCTTCCTTTCTTGCAATCATTCAAAGTAGATGCTTTCTGGATCTTCCTTTCTTGCAATCATTCACAGTAGATGCTTTCTGGATCTTCCTTTCTTGCAATCATTCAAAGTAAATGCTTTCTGGATCTTCCTTTCTTACAATCATTCACAGTAGATGTTTTGTGGATCTTCCTTTCTTACAATCATTCAAAGTAGATGCTTTCTGGATCTTCCTTTCTTGCAATCATTCACAGTAGATGTTTTGTGGATCTTCCTTTCTTACAATCATTCAAAGTAGATGCTTTGTGGATCTTCCTTTCTTGCAATCATTCACATTAGATGTTTTGTGGATCTTCCTTTCTTGCAATCATTCAAAGTAGATGCTTTCTGGATCTTCCTTTCTTGCAATCATTCACAGTAGATGTTTTGTGGATCTTCCTTTCTTACAATCATTCAAAGTAGATGCTTTCTGGATCTTCCTTTCTTACAATCATTCAAAGTAGATGTTTTGTGGATCTTCCTTTCTTGCAATCATTCAAAGTAGATGCTTTCTGGATCTTCCTTTCTTGCAATCATTCAAAGTAGATGCTTTCTCGATCTTCCTTTCTTACAATCATTCACAGTAGATGCTTTCTGGATCTTCCTTTCTTGCAATCATTCAAAGTAGATGCTTTCTGGATCTTCCTTTCTTACAATCATTCAAAGTAGATGCTTTCTGGATCTTCCTTTCTTACAATCATTCAAAGTAGATGTTTTGTGGATCTTCCTTTCTTGCAATCATTCAAAGTAGATGCTTTCTGGATCTTCCTTTCTTACAATCATTCAAAGTAGATGTTTTGTGGATCTTCCTTTCTTGCAATCATTCAAAGTAGATGCTTTCTCGATCTTCCTTTCTTACAATCATTCACAGTAGATGCTTTCTGGATCTTCCTTTCTTACAATCATTCAAAGTAGATGCTTTCTGGATCTTCCTTTCTTACAATCATTCAAAGTAGATGCTTTCTGGATCTTCCTTTCTTGCAATCATTCAAAGTAGATGCTTTCTCGATCTTCCTTTCTTACAATCATTCACAGTAGATGCTTTCTGGATCTTCCTTTCTTGCAATCATTCAAAGTAGATGTTTTGTGGATCTTCCTTTCTTGCAATCATTCAAAGTAGATGCTTTCTGGATCTTCCTTTCTTGCAATCATTCAAAGTAGATGCTTTCTCGATCTTCCTTTCTTACAATCATTCACAGTGATGCTTTCTGGATCTTCCTTTCTTACAATCATTCAAATTAGATGCTTTCTCGATCTTCCTTTCTTACAATCATTCAAAGTAGATGCTTTCTGGATCTTCCTTTCTTACAATCATTCAAATTAGATGCTTTCTGGATCTTCCTTTCTTACAATCATTCAAATTAGATGCTTTCTGGATCTTCCTTTCTTACAATCATTCAAAGTAGATGTTTTGTGGATCTTCCTTTCTTACAATCATTCACAGTAGATGTTTTGTGGATCTTCCTTTCTTACAATCATTCACAGTAGATGCTCTCTGGATCTTCCTTTCTTGCAATCATTCAAAGTAGATGTTTTGTGGATCTTCCTTTCTTACAATCATTCAAAGTAGATGTTTTGTGGATCTTCCTTTCTTACAATCATTCACAGTAGATGCTCTCTGGATCTTCCTTTCTTGCAATCATTCAAAGTAGATGTTTTGTGGATCTTCCTTTCTTACAATCATTCAAATTAGATGTTTTGTGGATCTTCCTCTCTTGCAATCATTCACAGTAGATGCTTTCTCGATCTTCCTTTCTTGCAATCATTCAAAGTAGATGTTTTGTGGATCTTCCTTTCTTGCAATCATTCAAAGTAGATGCTTTCTGGATCTTCCTTTCTTACAATCATTCAAAGTAGATGCTTTCTGGATCTTCCTTTCTTACAATCATTCACAGTAGATGCTTTCTCGATCTTCCTTTCTTACAATCATTCAAAGTAGATGCTTTCTGGATCTTCCTTTCTTACAATCATTCAAAGTAGATGTTTTGTGGATCTTCCTTTCTTGCAATCATTCAAAGTAGATGTTTTGTGGATCTTCCTTTCTTGCAATCATTCAAAGTAGATGTTTTGTGGATCTTCCTCTCTTACAATCATTCAAAGTAGATGTTTTGTGGATCTTCCTTTCTTACAATCATTCAAAGTAGATGTTTTGTGGATCTTCCTTTCTTGCAATCATTCACAGTAGATGTTTTGTGGATCTTCCTTTCTTACAATCATTCAAAGTAGATGTTTTGTGGATCTTCCTTTCTTACAGTCATTCACAGTAGATGTTTTGTGGATCTTCCTTTCTTGCAATCATTCACAGTAGATGTTTTGTGGATCTTCCTTTCTTACAGTCATTCACAGTAGATGTTTTGTGGATCTTCCTTTCTTGCAATCATTCACAGTAGATGTTTTGTGGATCTTCCTTTCTTGCAATCATTCACAGTAGATGCTTTGTGGATCTTCCTTTCTTACAATCATTCAAAGTAGATGTTTTGTGGATCTTCCTTTCTTACAATCATTCACAGTAGATGTTTTGTGGATCTTCCTTTCTTGCAATCATTCACAGTAGATGTTTTGTGGATCTTCCTTTCTTACAATCATTCAAAGTAGATGTTTTGTGGATCTTCCTTTCTTACAATCATTCAAAGTAGATGTTTTGTGGATCTTCCTCTCTTACAATCATTCAAAGTAGATGTTTTGTGGATCTTCCTTTCTTACAATCATTCAAAGTAGATGTTTTTTGGATCTTCCTTTCTTACAATCATTCAAAGTAGATGTTTTGTGGATCTTCCTTTCTTACAATCATTCAAAGTAGATGTTTCTCGATCTTCCTTTCTTGCAATCATTCAAAGTAGATGCTTTGTGGATCTTCCTTTCTTACAATCATTCAAAGTAGATGTTTTGTGGATCTTCCTTTCTTACAATCATTCACAGTAGATGCTCTCTGGATCTTCCTTTCTTGCAATCATTCAAAGTAGATGTTTTGTGGATCTTCCTTTCTTACAATCATTCAAAGTAGATGTTTTGTGGATCTTCCTTTCTTACAATCATTCACAGTAGATGCTTTCTCGATCTTCCTTTCTTGCAATCATTCAAAGTAAATGTTTTGTGGATCTTCCTTTCTTGCAATCATTCAAAGTAGATGCTTTCTGGATCTTCCTTTCTTACAATCATTCAAAGTAGATGCTTTCTGGATCTTCCTTTCTTACAATCATTCAAAGTAGATGTTTTGTGGATCTTCCTTTCTTGCAATCATTCAAAGTAGATGTTTTGTGGATCTTCCTCTCTTACAATCATTCAAAGTAGATGTTTTGTGGATCTTCCTTTCTTACAATCATTCAAAGTAGATGTTTTGTGGATCTTCCTTTCTTGCAATCATTCAAAGTAGATGTTTTGTGGATCTTCCTTTCTTACAATCATTCAAAGTAGATGTTTTGTGGATCTTCCTTTCTTACAATCATCCACAGTAGATGTTTTGTGGATCTTCCTTTCTTGCAATCATTCAAAGTAGATGCTTTCTGGATCTTCCTTTCTTACAATCATTCAAAGTAGATGTTTTGTGGATCTTCCTTTCTTACAATCATTCACAGTAGATGTTTTGTGGATCTTCCTTTCTTGCAATCATTCAAAGTAGATGTTTTGTGGATCTTCCTTTCTTACAATCATTCAAAGTAGATGCTTTCTGGATCTTCCTTTCTTACAATCATTCACAGTAGATGCTCTCTGGATCTTCCTTTCTTACAATCATTCACAGTAGATGCTCTCTGGATCTTCCTTTCTTACAATCATTCAAAGTAGATGCTTTCTGGATCTTCCTTTCTTACAATCATTCAAAGTAGATGTTTTGTGGATCTTCCTTTCTTGCAATCATTCAAAGTAGATGTTTTGTGGATCTTCCTTTCTTACAATCATTCACAGTAGATGCTCTCTGGATCTTCCTTTCTTGCAATCATTCAAAGTAGATGTTTTGTGGATCTTCCTTTCTTACAATCATTCACAGTAGATGCTCTCTGGATCTTCCTTTCTTGCAATCATTCAAAGTAGATGTTTTGTGGATCTTCCTTTCTTACAATCATTCAAAGTAGATGCTTTCTGGATCTTCCTTTCTTACAATCATTCACAGTAGATGCTCTCTGGATCTTCCTTTCTTGCAATCATTCACAGTAGATGTTTTGTGGATCTTCCTTTCTTACAATCATTCACAGTAGATGCTCTCTGGATCTTCCTTTCTTGCAATCATTCAAAGTAGATGTTTTGTGGATCTTCCTTTCTTACAATCATTCAAAGTAGATGCTTTCTGGATCTTCCTTTCTTACAATCATTCACAGTAGATGCTTTCTGGATCTTCCTTTCTTACAATCATTCACAGTAGATGCTCTCTGGATCTTCCTTTCTTACAATCATTCACAGTAGATGCTCTCTGGATCTTCCTTTCTTGCAATCATTCAAAGTAGATGTTTTGTGGATCTTCCTTTCTTACAATCATTCAAAGTAGATGCTTTCTGGATCTTCCTTTCTTACAATCATTCACAGTAGATGCTCTCTGGATCTTCCTTTCTTGCAATCATTCACAGTAGATGTTTTGTGGATCTTCCTTTCTTACAATCATTCAAAGTAGATGTTTTGTGGATCTTCCTTTCTTACAATCATTCAAAGTAGATGTTTTGTGGATCTTCCTTTCTTACAATCATTCACAGTAGATGCTTTCTGGATCTTCCTTTCTTTACAATCATTCAAAGTAGATGCTTTCTGGATCTTCCTTTCTTACAATCATTCACAGTAGATGCTCTCTGGATCTTCCTTTCTTGCAATCATTCACAGTAGATGCTCTCTCGATCTTCCTTTCTTACAATCATTCACAGTAGATGTTTTGTGGATCTTCCTTTCTTACAATCATTCAAAGTAGATGTTTTGTGGATCTTCCTTTCTTACAATCATTCACAGTAGATGCTCTCTCGATCTTCCTTTCTTGCAATCATTCACAGTAGATGTTTTGTGGATCTTCCTTTCTTACAATCATTCAAAGTAGATGTTTTGTGGATCTTCCTTTCTTGCAATCATTCACAGTAGATGCTTTCTCGATCTTCCTTTCTTACAATCATTCACAGTAGATGCTTTGTGGATCTTCCTTTCTTACAATCATTCACATTAGATGCTTTGTGGATCTTCCTTTCTTACAATCATTCAAAGTAGATGCTTTGTGGATCTTCCTTTCTTACAATCATTCAAAGTAGATGCTTTGTGGATCTTCCTTTCTTGCAATCATTCACATTAGATGCTTTGTGGATCTTCCTTTCTTACAATCATTCAAAGTAGATGCTTTGTGGATCTTCCTTTCTTACAATCATTCACATTAAATGCTTTGTGGATCTTCCTTTCTTTCAATCATTCAAAGTAGATGCTTTGTGGATCTTCCTTTCTGACAATCATTCAAAGTAGATGCTTTGTGGATCTTCCTTTCTTACAATCATTCACATTAGATACTTTGTGGATCTTCCTTTCTTACAATCATTCAAAGTAGATGCTTTGTGGATCTTCCTTTCTTACAATCATTCACAGTAGATGTTTTGTGGATCTTCCTTTCTTACAATCATTCACAGTAGATGTTTTGTGGATCTTTCTTTCTTGCAATCATTCAAAGTAGATGCTTTGTGGATCTTCCTTTCTTGTAATCATTCAAACTAGCCGAAACCCGTGGAACATCCACGGAAGGGAGGATGTGGTGTATGGATAGAGTGTACCATTATGGATGGCATAGGGGATTTGCTTGTCCGAGTAAGAGTTAGGAAGAAAGATCAATTTTCACTTGTGCAAAAATGCTACTCACAATTACATCGCCTGTGCGTCGGCCTGTGATTGAGCCAGAGAGTTGGCCTGTGAGTCAACTTCCTTTCCAATGTCTGCAAGAATTGAAATACTGATTGTGAATGTGTAAAATTATATGAAAGAAGAACATGCATATCAATAGACGATGCCATCGAAAAGGAGAGCAGCTGTCCATAGAAAAGGATGTCTGACTTATCAATTTGACATTATTGCACAGGAAATGACAAACAAAGAAACAGTTCATTTCCATCGGGTAATATTACGATGAGAGATCAGCCGATACCTTTATTATATCCATCAGCATCCATGGCACTTAGAAAAAAAAACGTGGCATCAGCCAGCCGCAGCCAACTATCACGTACCGTCTCGAAGTCAATGCCATCCTTTTATCTCTTCGTGTACAACTCACTGATCGCAACGTTACTCCATTTAACTTTATTAAAATGACGATAAAGACGTGAAACCCGTGGAACATCCACGGAAGGGATATCGTTCGTCTGTTTTCAGGTCGTTATCTTTAAGCTTCCTTACGTCTCGCCACCTGCTACACCTCTCTGAGTTACGAGGATTTATGCAACGCACCCCAAGAAGTATCGCAACGTCAGTCCATTTAACTCGCAACGTCACTCCATTTAACTTTATTAAAATGACGATAAAGACGTTTCCTTATATATCCTAATTTCAAATGTTCAAGGGAATAAAAAAGCTTCCTTACGTCTCGCCACCTGCTACACCTCTCTGAGTTACGAGGATTTATGCAACGCACCCCGAGTATCGCAACGTCACTCCATTTAACTTTATTAAAATGACGATAAAGACGTTTCCTTATATATCCTAATTTAAAATGTTCAAGGGAATAAAAAGACCATTTGGTTCACACCACCCATCACACCACTCGACTGTCGAATCAGCGGATGGCTCACATCGCCTTCGCCCAGCAGACGCCAATACGATGGTGTCGTAAGATGGCGTCGTATCGGCCGATAATCGGATGCTTTTGGGTCCCAAAGTCGGCGAATTCAGATTTTTCGAGTATGGCTGTACGTGATAAACAAAGAGCGCGGTTCGTAGATGGAAAATGCATTAGTGCCGTGGGCATCGGGTCACTGGGTGCGGCGTAAAAGGGATAACAAAGTCGAGTCCTTACGGTATTATTATATAGATATTATATAGATTAGATGTTTTGTGGATCTTCCTTTCAATCACTGATGGAGGAGATATTTTATGCATCTTCCTTTTGTACAGTAATCTAAAGGAGATGTATTACGTCATTCATTAAGAAAAGCGTTGTTTAATGAATGGATAGATTTTTATTTTTTTTTGTCAGTGGAACGTTGGTTTTTGGGATCATCTGTGTGGTGTTCCCTTCTGAGCACTTGGTCCATGATGCTGTGATCTCTGGTTCAATTCGCATAATTCTTAGTTTATGATTGTAAATATAAGTGTGTTTCAGTGAATTGCATTATTTATTCTGATTATTGTTTTAATCCTGAAGGTGGTTATGAGTTAAAGTTTACATGCAGTGGTGTTGTTTTATCAAGTACAAGATTTGTAACTAGATGGTAACATTGCCAATAGTAAGTCATTGGTTAACCACAGATGCAATTGATTTTTACTGAAATGTATTTTCCAAACAATTTTAAGTTCTAAATTACTTTATGTATAATCATTACCGGATGATTGCGCTTTAATTTATTCTCTTTTTTTCTTGAGCATCAAAGGTTATTGCCAGACCAGTTGGTTTTGCAATATTTAATGTCATAGAGCTTTTCCAGTGCTGGGCATGTAGGAACATTTATCAAAGCGGAGGTTGGCAGAACGAGAGGCATTATTTCATGGGCGTCTGATGACTGTCTGGCCAAAGAAACCATATTTGTCATCTTTTCCAAAGTTCATTCAAAAGGCTTGAAACGCTCGGTGTACTTTAGTAGGACAGATGAAAGCTTCTGCGTACACACTGTATATCTCGTGCCCTTCGCCCGGTTCTTTTAAACCCGCCTCGGTTTTAAGTTTGAAGCCGGGGAGTTTCATTCTGAACCTGTTCTGGCACGCAAGTGAGCAACTCGCAATAAATTTGATGTTTTCTCTTCAAATTGTCCAGGCCACAGTCGTATTCCCATGTGGAATACAGCAGACAATTGTGATGACTTTGGTGTGTGTACAATGGCAGTTGAATCTTGTTTTAATTTGTGGAGGGCCATTCCTTGACATGCTGTTGTTTGCCACTTGCACTCCTCTTGCACAGTCCTTTGCAACACTTTCTTCCTGTTGTTTAGTTAAAGATTTTAATCTCGGTGTGATATACTCGTAACACAACTATGAGATACCATGTGCTCTTTATTTCTTGTGTGTTTGGCTGTGTGTGTCACTTTTCAGGGATGAATCATGGCTTCTGCTTCTCTCATTATGAAAATATTCACATACCAATTCTACCTAAATACTTGACGTGTTTCGTATTCTCAACCACTGTTCAAGTGTAAGATCGAGGATGTACCAGTGTCTTCGTTTATTTATGTTGCTTTTAATCACCATGTTTTCCACTTCTTATTACAAGGCCACATTTTAATATGATCTTTGGGATATATATTTTTTGTGTATTCAGGATCGAGGCTCGTGTAAGAGCTCTAACATTAATCACAAAAAAAAACGGACACATAAAACATAAGATAAAGGGAGCGGGAGACAAGATGGGGAGAGAGAGGGAAGCACACAAGTACAACAGCAGAGAACAGGGACAGCGGGAGATCTGTGGGAGGGAGAGGACTTGGGGGGAGGACACATGGGAAGGGGGGGTGGGGAGGGGTATAAAACACATGGACACTGCTAGGACTTCCAGAAAAGAAGTCGGTATTTCAAAAAAGTGGATCTAGGGTGAATTAATGGGGATAGAAAAGATCAAGGATAACAACGAAGCATCAAACAAGAGAGACAACAATGAATTCAGCAATGAAGTTTGGGATAACAAAGAAGCATCAGACAATGGAGATTACAATTAATTCAGCAATGAAGTTTGGGATAACAAAGTAGCATCAAACAATGGAGACAACAATGAAGCATCAAACAACAGAGATAACAATGAAACAATGGATTAAGCAACAAAGTTTTGGATAACAATGAAGCATCAAACAATGGAGATAACAATGAAACAATGGATTAAGCAACAAAGTTTTGGATAACAATGAAGCATCAAACAATGGAGATAACAATGAAACAATGGATTAAGCAACAACGTTTTGGATAACAATGAAGCATCAAACAATGGAGATAACAATGAAACAATGGATTAAGCAACAAAGTTTTGGATAACAATGAAGCATCAAACAATGGAGATAACAATGAAACAATGGATTAAGCAACAAAGTTTTGGATAACAATGAAGCATCAAACAATGGAGATAACAATGAAACAATGGATTAAGCAACAAAATTTTGGATAACAATGAAGCATCAAACAATGGAGATAACAATGAAACCTCGGAGTCAGCAATGAAGTTTTGGATAACAAAGAAGCCTCAAACAATGGAGATAACAATGAAGCATCAAACAATGGAGATAACAATGAAACAATGGAGTCAGCAATGACGTTTTGGATGACAATGAAACGGCACTCACAGCTGCAATTGTTACTATGGAATCATTGGAGGTTTTTTTGCCATAAGCGCAGTATATAAGAACTCCTGTCCTTGCTTTGCCCACTATTTCCATCCATAACATGATGCATCATTGTTGTGTTGCAAGTCGGAAAGTCCGAATGCTTCCTCGCGCGGAGTCGAACTGTGCCCATGTGGTTTCACGGCTGACTTCCCTCCCTTTGTGAGGAAGGAGTTTCATATTTGTAAGTCAACAGATGAGTTGACTCAACGACTCCCACGTGATTAGAAACAAACTGAAGTTTCATTTCAGTTAAACTTTGCCGCAATAACCATGAGATGATCATGAAGCTGTGAAACTCTATGATAAATTTGATTGCAGGCTCTTCTGCACCTCTCTAAGCTGTTTAACCAAAATGGCGTTTACACTGGATGTTTACACTGCGAATTTGTATACAGGTGAGTGATTCATCTATTCATTATGCTAATTCGTTTAATTCCTTGTGCAGCAGGTGGCCTCATTGCTGGTTTACTGGGGGGCGTGGCTGTGCTGCTGATGCAGTGCCCCCTGTAGTTTAGGGCAGGAATTTGGTCAGGGTGCCGGCGATAGCTCGCCTACTCTTCGTGAAGGACACCGTAAGATCTTTAATGTCGAGCAACTAATGCCAGCAGTCAGGACTTCCGTTTTAACGTCCATCCGAGAGACGTGGCTCACATTTGTGCTCGGGCATGCATGCGAAACACCGGGATGACAGTTTATAGTTGTGTCTGGATTCAAATAGGATTCAAATACGAATGTTATTTTTCTATCTCTTCTTCTAGTGTTTTTTTTCTTACTTGCAAAATCGAAGATTTTTCACGTATATTAGTCGGTTGATTTTGTTACTCAGTCTGTATGTTTGGTTGGTTGTCACTCACCTACAGGTCACAATATTCTAAACCGATTGTCATGAAACTTCACCAAGTTGTAGAGGTAGTTTCAACTGAGAACTTGTTCAAAAATTCAAAAATTTGAATTTGAAGTCAAATTTCTAAAAAGAAAATTTTGTCCAATTGACTTGAAAGTTGAACAGCATTTGTATATTGGGTAACTGATTTGGGAAACCAACAATTTTTGAGGTCAAAAGGTCAAGGTCAACTCAAGGTCAAACTTCTAAAATCATCAATTTTTGTTTGAAAAATTGTCAATTTTCATCCTATTAACTTGAAAATTAAACAGCAATCGCATAGTGCCTCACTGAATTGGGAAACGAGCGTTTTAGAGGTCAAAAGGTCAAAGGTCAACTCGAGGTCAAACTTGTAAAATCATCATTTTTCATCTGAAAAAATAATCAATTTTCAACCGATTGGCCCGACCTCATTTTTTAATCTTGATGAAATGAACAATTTGATGTCTCCATGGTAACTTTTTCTGGGGGGAGGGGAGGGATTTGGCACATATTGTGCACTGCACGAGGCATCGTTCTTGTTAATATATCCTTTGATTTTTTTCTTTCTTTTTCTCCATCTCATGGGTGCCGATAAATGTTTCTTTATATAACTAGTACACCCGCTCACTACGGGAGCGGCAAGAAAGGTTATTCCTCTTTGGGGTATATAGATTACAGGCGATCTATGGTGGGGTCTCAAGAACATTGGGTGTGTGTTCATTTACCAAGTTTCTTGTGGAGAGATCGCCAAGTGGTTTAAGCATTCGAGCAAGCACTCCATTCAAAACCGTTGAGGAATGGCTGGCTTGGCAAGCACTAGCTAGCTGCTTGGTAAATGAGCACATCCAGGTCTTCCTCCCTTTCAGTTTCATGTTAAACAGCAGGAGCAAGTTTCAAAAGTTCGCTACGAAAAATGCCACGGTAGTGGCAGGAAGGGCCATGTTATTAACCCAACCCTTGTGGGTTGGGTTAATAACATGGCCCAACCGTATATCTTTGGTACCGTATATCTTATACGGTACCAAAGATACCGTATATCCGTATATCTGTCTACCGTATATCTTTGCTCAGTTCTGTAAGTAAAACATACCTCACGGGTGTCAGGATCCCTCCAAATTTCTTCATTTAGTGTTATAAACAGCATTAGCGACGGTTTAAAAAGCTAATCATACGTGTTTGTGGTTTATAGTATTTTTACTTCCGGTAGAGGCTGTTGAGCGTTGCTCCCACGAAAACGCCATGATACGCTATTTATAAATGTTGACTCGACGTTTGTTCAAGGAGGAAAAACACCTTGGGGAGGTGGGATATTATTGGTATTAATTGTGTTTTGTAATAGCATTAATATTATGCTACTAGTACCCGACTGCAAAGCCGCAATGAGCCGGGGAAGCCAAAGCCTCTTGCCACTATTTTACCCATCACGATGGCATCAGTGGGTTAGGTAGTTGGTAGTATGTAGGTGTAGTAGGTACCGTACCTGGTAAGACTTGGTAAAAGAGAAGAGCAGGCAGTCCTCCCCAATACCTACATACAATAAATGTCACAAGAAGCTTAAGGAAGTAACTATACGATGTGCTAGCTTAGGGCCTATTTTAAGAAATTTTAACTGGGCTTAATATACGTTTTCACAGTATGTGTGTAGTCTTCTAACTTCAGTCGCTGTCAGGACTGGTTCTCTCCGGGCACTGCGGCTTCCTCCACCAGAAGAAGTTAGCTTGCAGTAAGATCATTGCCGACAGATCAGACGATAGCGCCGTTTCAACGGCAATGTGTGACTGTCGTTAATCAAACCGTGTCGATGGCGCTGATTGGCTGACCTAAGCTGATCGCTGTTTGGTCAGCTCACAAAATTTCGCAAATTCAGACCTAAAATGACACCATTTGCATTCTGGATGAGATTAAAATTGATAAAATTTCCTTCTTGATTAATTCGGTGAATTCGGTCTCAACTTCGGATATTTCCGGCCGTGAAAAACTATCACCTACGGCCGTGAGATTTCTAAAAAATAATTCTTCGTCAATTTTAGAATATTTGACGCCGTTTTCAACCCTCCGAAATGCGTAATAAGCTTTTTTGAAATAATTTTTGAAATGCTCGAATCTCATTGGTTCCGGTGTTTTGTGACGATTTTCGCTGAAGATAACCAGGCCCGTGCGGGCCGAGGTTGGTCTTAAAGTATTTTAATTATCAATTAGAGGTGCATAAGATTGTGAATCAAACAAAGACGGGTGAAAGAAACTCCTTTTGAACGTTTTTCAATTTGTTATGCATACTTCCGCATCCGCAAGATGGCGGCCTCCATTGCGCTTCGGAATTCTCAAGCCAAGGGATACAGCATGATCTGGTTTTCGACATAATACGTACGCGTTTATTGACAACACCGGCTTCGCCGGCTATTATTGTTAGTTTTGTTATTAGAAGCAGCCTTGGAAAAACGCCACGATAAAGCTAACTTAACATTGATATACACCTCAACATGCAACCCCATTGACGGCATTGGTGGGGAAAACCCGCTCAGGGGAGAAAACCCCTTGGGGAAGGGGGCAAATGAATGTGCTACAACCTTCATTATGTAACCCTTAGTTATCCTGTCAAGTTTGGTTGAGATTGGATAAGTAACAACAGAATGTATTGTGGTCAAAAATCATCAGACAGACAGACAGACAGACATATGCCAAATTGCATATTTTAGTATGATAGCTCAACCCATTGCTTCTTATTTAATATCAATTTAGTATCATGACCTGCTTCGGATTGAAGAACTGGTAAAATATCTTCTTCTGTAAGCTTTGGCCCGATTGTTTCATCTGGCTGTTGAGGACATCCATTTTGAAACAGCACTGTCTAAGACTGGTGTCGATTATAAGGCTTTTGCAAATATATGTGAATAATCACCAATTTCCCCTTTGGGGGAGTGCACTGTGGGAATCTTTCTCGATTTGAGGTGTCAACTCGTGCACCTGTTCTTTATGATGCTGGGGAATTCATTTGTGCCATAACTTGGGGAATGGGAGATCGGGCGTGGATTTAATACAAAGATGGCTGAACGAAATGGGTGTTTGTTGTTACCCCGCATACGCGAAGGGAAAAGCGGGGTTAAGTATTAGGTTCGCTTCCGTCTGTCCATCCACAAACGTTAGCTTATGATCGAGGAACAACTTAATTCAAATTGAATGTTATATTTTTAACAAGAATCAGAACATGAATGAGAAAACAAACCTGTAGTTTTACAGTACTTTGGCTCTGAATTTGTCCCGTCCGATCACACACGAGCAGAGAGGAGCCAAACAAAATTAAGACAAACAAAATTGAAAATTATTTAAAACAGGAAACTTACTGGTTTTAGCGACGTTATAAAGGACAATCAGGGCTTCCTCCCTTTCAGTTTCGTGTTAAACAGCAGGCGCGAGTTTCAGTGTGGCGGCGTTGGTCTGAGAGGGTCATTAACCAGTGTGGCAGCTACATTCAAGTGTAAGGTGTGCACAGAGGGAGCTGTAGATTGAGGAAATGTTGAGTTGGATATTGGAGATGGCGTGAAGCTGGAAGGTGTGAAAACATTTTGCTACCTAGGAGACATGCTGAATGGAGAAGGTGGATCACACTCGGCAACGGTTGCTAGAGTGAGATGTGCATGGAAGAAGTTTTGGGAACTGAGTGGCGTGCTGACACGGAGGGGAGTGTCGTTGAAGCTGAAGGGAAAGGTGTATGCTGCATATGTGAGAAGTGTTATGATTTATGGGAGCGAGGCATGGGCAATGAACGTAGAGCAGCAACGAAGGTTGGAAAGGGTGGAAATGCGAATGGTTCGGTGGATGTGCGGAGTATCGTTGAGAGAGAGGAAGACAAATGATGAATTGCGAAATATGATGGGAATAGAGCCTGTGATGGATGCTGTGAAGAGGAACAGGTTGAGATGGTTTGGTCATATGTTGAGGAAGGATGAAAGTGACTGGTTGAGAAGAGTGATGGAAATGAATGTAGAAGGAAGTTGAGGACGGGGAAGACTGAGAAAGAATTGGCTAAAGGTGGTGGAAGAAGAAATGCGGGCAAGGGGGTTAACAAGGGGAGATGTAGAAAATAGGGCAAAATGGAGAAGATTGTCATGGGGCCCAAAAGGCTAACCCCCACTTTAGCAGGGAAAATGGCCTTAAAATGCCTGTTATATAAAGGATGCAAACAACAGGCACGAATAACTAATATAATGTGTTAGATAGAATGGTGAAATAGACACTGCGTCAATGGTGGTAAACCTCCAGAATTAATTTTTTTGTGTGACCTTTACAATCTTTTCTTTTTCATTTAAATGTAATTATATAACTGAATACGGTAGAACACAAATCCCCATTATACGGATTCCAAAAACCTCCAGTTTTGCTGTACTTGGACATGTTAAATAAGGTGGTGTATAAACACTGATTCAACGGCACTAAATTTCCAAGTTTATTTTTATATGATCTTTAAAATCATTATTTTATTTAAATTGAAATGTATACTTAAACATGTGGGCCGTGGGGTGATGTGTTCTATAAACACTAGTTTCCAAATGTTTGTGGGCTCGAGAATAATTTACATTAAACATGTTCCTTCTATGTTTGATTGCAGGTTTAGAATAACAGATCTGGACAAATGTAAAACCCCAGGAGTTTGCGAATTCATTAACATTCCATATCAACTTTAACTTAACTATATCACTTTATTGTTGCGTGAGATCATCTAGAGCAACATGGTTCGGCCTAGGTTGGCAAGTGTGACTTGATTGAAGGATCAAACAGATATATCACAATCTTTGATCTCTCCCACAGGTGTTCCAGTGGAAGCAACTGGAGAACCTGTACTTTAGAGAGAAAAAGTTTTCGGTTGAAGTGCACGATCCACGCCGGTGAGTGTAGGCCTCAATCTTTCTCAATTTTGTTTGTCTTTTTTTTTCCCCAAAATGTGACATTAGGCCCACAGAGGAGCTTGCCCTGCTTACCCCCCTGATGGGGGAGAGCCAGGTTCCGACTAATGCTGGCATTCAGGATATCCAGTTTAGACCTTTATCCGAAGAATGGCACACGTTGATGCTTCGCCCTGCCTGTAAATGATGATAACGGTTTATAGCCGAGCCGAGATTTGAACCCAGGCCAGACAGCTCATAAGTGAGTGTGCATACCTCCAGACTATCCTGCCAGCCCTCCCATTTCCCTTTCAATCTCGAATGCGCAGTTTTATAACAGCTTTTCCATTCATCGGGCAGTCGTGTGGGCTTTATCAACGGGCACGCACACATCTCCGCGCGGACGCACTCACAGCTATTCCCACCCATGAGTGAAAGAAAACACGTAATACATGACCTTAGCCCTATGTTGTTGATTAGTTCTTCATCATTTTTTTTTTCCAGGGCAGCAAGCAGCCGCCGAACCTTTGGACAGGCGGGCATCGTAAGCCATGCCTGGTATGGCAGCCCTGCTTTGATCAAGGCTATATGGGCCATGGCAATCAGCCAACATCAGTTCTACCTCGATCGTAAGCAGAGCAAGGTGGGAGTCTTGACAGACGCTGTTTCCTGATGCTTGCTAGGCTGATATTGGGCAGGCTCTATGCTCTCCAAGCACGATGCTCACCTGACATGACGTTTGTTGAGTGTGACATTCATTGGCCACGAGAGATGGGTCGACCCATATCGTTCGACTGCCCTCTTTCTCCCTCCTATGCTTTGAACCTCTGGACATCAATTTCCAGACTTACCGGAGCCAGTCTGTTTGCATTAAAAAGTTCCACCACCTTTGACACTCTCAATATGTCTCGTTGTTCAGCTTCCACAAGCTTTCATTGTCGAGAAGATCTTGATAATAAAATGCAAACTTTACAGCAGTAAGGTGATATTCAGCATATTCAAAGGTCATGTCTTGTGCCCACCTTACACTTGAAGCTACATCTAGGAACAATAAGGTAAAACTGTAATATTGTGTTTTTAGGCTAAGATTCCAACGGCGCGGAGCTTGAGTGAGATCGCTGTGGATTTATCGGAGTCGGCAACACTTCCTCGCACCATGAGCAGTCGGGGGAAGCTCATCAACAACAGCAATGGCAGCCTACCATCTGCGGGTATGGGATAGAGGCACATCATATAATCAAATTAACAAAACTAGAACGGCACTCGGTAGAGTGCATACCTCCGTCAGGCTGAACAGTTTGTTTTGTATCGCACTGATCGGCCGGATCTGGATTCGGACCTGAACCAAAATCGAATCGGCTTGTTCTTGTTGCCTAACCAACTCACCCACCAAGTTTTGTCATAATCCGTCCATAAGTTTGTGAAATACAGTATCGTACAATATATCGTTTTTGGCCACATCACCCAATGGTAAAAAAAAAAAAAACTTTAAAAATAATCTGATCCGGATCCATATTCGAATCTTCACCAAAATCGATTTAACTCTTCCTTGTCACACACCCGATCTATCCACCAAGTTTTGTCATAATCCGTCTATAACTTTGTGAAATACAGTGTCGTACTATATATCGTTCTTGGCCCCATCACCCAATAGTAAAAAAAAAATCGCTTTAAAAATTCTATGATCCGGATCCAGATTGGAATCTTCACCAAAATCGATTTAACTCTTCCTTGTCACACACCCGATTTATCCACCAAGTTTTGTCATGATCCGTCCATAACTTTGTGAAATACAGTATCGTACTATTTATCGTTTTTGGCCCTATCACTCAATGGTAAAAAAAAAAAACTTTAAAAATAATCTGATCCGGATCCAGATTGGAATCTTCACCAAAATCGATTTAACTCTTCCTTGTCACACACCCGATCTATCCACCAAGTTTCGTCTGAATGTATCCATAACCTCTTGAAATATCATCACGATATATCGTTTTTGGCCCTATCACTCAATGCTAAAGATTTACTTAAAAATTCTCTGATCCGGATCTGAATTTGAATCTTCACCAAAATGGAATCCTTCTTCCTTGTCACACACCCGATCTATCCACCAACCTCCGTCTGAATCCGTCCATAACGTCTTGAAATATCATCACTATGTATCGTTTTTGCCCCTATCACCTAATGAAAAATATATCACTTAAAAATTCTCTGATCCGAATCTGGATTCGAATCTTCTCGAAGATTGAATCATTCTTCCTTGTCACACACCCGATCTATCCACCAAGTTTTGTCATAATCCGTCCATAACTTTGTGAAATACAGTATCGTACAATATATCGTTTTTGGCCACATCACCCAATGGTAAAAAAAAAAAAAAACTTTAAAAATAATCTGATCCGGATCCATATTCGAATCTTCACCAAAATCGATTTAACTCTTCCTTGTCACACACCCGATCTATCCACCAAGTTTTGTCATAATCCGTCTATAACTTTGTGAAATACAGTGTCGTACTATACTCGTGTATCGTTCTTGGCCCCATCACCCAATAGTAAAAAAAAAAATCGCTTTAAAAATTGTATGATCCGGATCCAGATTAGAATCTTCACCAAAATCGATTTAACTCTTCCTTGTCACACACCCGATTTATCCACCAAGTTTTGTCATAATCCATCCATAACTTTGTGAAATACAGTATCGTACTATATATCGTTTTTGGCCCTATCACTCAATGGTAAAAAAAAAAAAAAACTTTAAAAATAATCTGATCCGGATCCAGATTCGAATCTTCACAAAATCAATTTAACTCTTCCTTGTCACACACCCGATCTATCCACCAAGTTTCGTCTGAATGTATCCATAACCTCTTGAAATATCATCACGATATATCGTTTTTGGCCCTATCACTCAATGGTAAAGATTTACTTAAAAATTATTTGATCCGGATCTGAATTTGAATCTTCACCAAAATGGAATCCTTCTTCCTTGTCACACACCCGACCTATCCACCAACCTCCGTCTGAATCCGTCCATAACGTCTTGAAATATCATCACTATGTATCGTTTTTGCCCCGATCACCTAATGAAAAATAAATCACGAAAAATTCTCTGATCCGAATCTGGATTCGAATCTTCTCGAAGATTGAATCATTCTTCCTTGTCACACACCCGATCTATCCACCATGTTTTGTCATAATCCGTCCATAACTTTTTGAAATACAGTGTTGTACTATATATCGTTTTTGGCCCCATCACCCAATAGTAAAAAAAAATCGCTTTAAAAATTCTCTGATCCGGATCCAGATTCGAATCTTCACCAAAATCGATTTAACTCTTCCTTGTCACACACCCGATCTATCCACCAAGTTTCGTCTGAATCCATCCATAACCTCTTGAAATATCATCACTATATATCGTTTTTGGCCCTTTCACTCAATGGTGAAGATTTACTTTAAAATTCTCTGATCCGGATCTGGATTTGAATCTTCATCAAAATGGAATCCTTCTTCCTTGTCACACACCCGACCTATCCACCAACTTCCGTCTGAATCCGTCCATAACGTCTTGAAATATCATAACTATATATCGTTTTTGGCCCTTTCACTCAATGAAAAAAATCACGTAAAAATTCTCTGATCCGAATCTGGATTCGAATCTTCTCGAAAATTGAATCATTCTTCCTTGTCACACACCCGACCTATCCACCAAGTTTCATCTGAATCCGTCCATAACATTTTGAATTATCATCACTATATTTCGTTTTTGGCCCTATCATTCAATGATGAAGAATCACTTTTAAAAAGTATCTGATCCGGATTCGAATTTTCACCAAAATTGAAAAATTCTTCTTTGTCGCACATCCAATCTCTTTTCTTTTTTCTTTTTTTGTATAGAGAGTCGAGGCTCGTGAAAGAGCTAAGTCTACCAAGTTTCGTCCGAATTCGTCCATATTTTTTTGAGATATCCTGCTATATATCGTTTTTGGCCGTATCTCTCAACGATGAAGAATCACTTTAAAAAAGTATGTGATCCGGATTCGAATTTTCACCAAAATTGAAGCAATTCTTCCTTGTCACACACACAACATGTCCAACAAGTTTCGTCCAAAGCCGTCCATAACTTTTTGAGATATCCTGCTATGTATCGTTTTTGGCCCTATCTTTGGCCTGTATCGTTTTTGGTCCTATTTGGCAGAAACAACCTCAAGTAGGTGTTTCTTATAACTGTCTACCAGTCTCTGACATCGACTGGGAGAAATTTTTGTCCACTCCTCCATGCAGAATTCTTTCAGCTGTGTGATGTTTGAGGGGTTTCTTGCATGCACAGCTCGTTTCAAATCCCCCCACAAAATCTCGATGGGATTTAGATCCGGGCTTTGACTTGGCCATTCCAGAACCCTCCATTTCTTTCTTTTCAGCCATTCCTTGGTGGATTTACTGGTATGTTTAGGGTCATTTTCATGTTGCAAGGTCCACCTTCGGTTGAGCTTCAACTTTCCGACAGATGGCCTCACATTATCCTCAAGCACCCGCTGGTACAATGAAGAATTCATAGTGGATTCTATGATGGTGAGCTGCCCAGGCCCTGATGCAGCAAAGCTGCCCCAAACCATAATATTTCCACCACCATGCTTTACAGTTGGTATCAGGTTCTTGTGGTCAAATGCTGTCTTTGGTTTTCGCCAAACACGTCTTCTGGTACTGTGGCCAAATAGCTCTACGTTTGACTCATCTGTCCAGAGCACATTGTTCCAGAAGTGCTGGTCTTTGCCGAGGTGTTCATTGGCAAACTTTAGTCTTGCCCTGATGTTCTTTCTGGACAGCAAAGGTTTCCTCCTGGCGCACCTCCCATGTAGATCAAATTTGTGCAGCCTCTTTCTCATGGTAGACTCGTGCACTTTGACATCAACAGTGGCAAGAGCTACCTGTAGGTCCCGTGATGACATTCTGGCGTTCTTAGAGACTTCTTTCAGCATCTTGCGGTGTGCTCTCGGGCTGAACTTGCTGGGACGGCCTGGCCTGAACAAGTTGGCAGTTGTTTGGAATCTTCTCCACTTGTAAATGATCTTCCAGACAGTCGAATGATTGATTTCAAATTGTTTGGAGATCTTTTTAAATCCCTTCCCAGACTCGTAGGCATCTATAACCTTCTTTCTGAAGGCCTCAGAGAGCTCTTCTGATCTAGGCATGGTGACGCCACACACTTCAACAACAAAGAGCAAACCAAACTAAATGTCTGAGGTTTAAATAAGAGGTTCCTCCAAGATCCTCTCTAACGATGTTCTAATCATTTGCACCTGAGCTGGTGCACCTGATTCTAATTTTAGGTATTTGAAGTAGTGATAAATGTAGGGGTGTACTTAGTTTTTTCACTTGCGAAATTTGCATTTATGTTCATTTAAATTATACAATGGACTACAAAATGTAAATGTTTCATGATATTTGTTATATTATATCACCTTTATCGATCAATATTGTTGAAATGAAGATCAAATAGCTGTATGTTGAAATATGTTGAAAAAGTCAAAACTTTACATGGTAAACATGTAAAAAGTCAAACATACTTACTTTTTCACATGACTGTATATATATACATACACACTAGCAAAAGTATCCGGTCGCTTCCTGACGGGAATATGATATACACAATCTGGGTCCATCATCTAGAGGGAATTTTAAAAACAGATCGCAAGTACAGTGGAGCAGTGGCCTATCGAGGAAAAATGACGCTTGGGCGAGATGTCAAATTGCCACCCCTCGTAACTTCACATAAGTCTGTGTGTGTGTGTGTGTGTGTGTGTGTGTGTGTGTGTGTGTGTGTGTGTGTGTGTGTGTGTGTGTGTGTGTGTGTTGTGTATATATATATATACACACTAGCAGAAGTACCCGGCATTGCCGGGCGGGGGAGGGGGGGAGGGGGAAGGGGAGGGGAGGGGAACGGGGGGGAGGGGAGGAGGGTAAGAGGGGGGGAGGGGAGAAGAGGGGGGGAGAGAAGAGAGGGGGGAGGGGGGAGGGGAGGGGGAGGAGGGATGGGGAGGGAGGGAAGGGGAGGGGAGGTGGGGTAGGGGGAGGAGGGGGAGGGAAGAGGAGGGGAGGGGAATGGGGGGGAGGGGAGGAGAGGGGGGGGGAAGTACCCGGCATTCCGTGTATAAACGTGAGGGAGAAGAGGGGGGAGGGGGAGGAGAGGGGGAGGGGGGGGAAAGGGGGGGAGGAGAGGGGGAGGGGGGGGAAAGGGAGGGAGGGGGGATAGAGGGGGGGAAGGGGGAGGGGGGAGGGCACGCGAATCGTCGAATCAGCGTGCTGCTCTGCCACCGATTCAGAATCCGTGTATAATATTCCTCGCTGAAAAAAAATATGTCCGTGTATAATATTCCTCGCTGAAA
>NC_136261.1:366818077-366828077 GCF_964187855.1 Myxine glutinosa | reverse complement strand
GACAAGTAATCCCACTTACGAGCAGAGCTGTGAAAACAGCTTCAGGATATCCTTTTATGGGAAGGAAACAGTTTGCCCTTCCAGAGTTTCTGCTGACACAAATGTCGAAAAGCCAAGCCTTTCTGGCTAGGTGTACCCGATTCAGTGCTTCACACATATTCGTATGCCAAATGGCACCCTCTCGCATCAGCCGAGTGTTAGAGTAACAGTAGAAACAGGTTTGTCCATTAACAGACCTAGGGGAGATCTGCAATGATAAGTAAAATAATGACCTTGTGTAGAACATTTCTCAACAATGACCCTCACTTGGGCCTACATGATATCTCTATCTCCCCATCCGCTGCCTGCTTTGTCTTGAGCAGAACGTCACTGGGCACTTACCAAAGGAATATCCATTGAAGCCCGGAGAGCAAAAGCCTCGAGTTCAGCGGAGAATGGTTCCCATCCAGCAGCAAAGAATGGTGTCTGCACCGGTACGCAACATGCCCCAATTTGTGTGTTTCTGGTGTCGTGCTGGATCATTTAAACACACGACTCCATATTTGTGTTATTATGCCCTTTATTCCATGATCCGAGAATACGATCTCTGTGCTAATTTTGTTATCTTGCGTTGTTGCGGACGAATTCTGCAAGGACAGTTGTGTTTTTAATGGTGGGATGTGTGTAATGGGTACTGATGTGGCTTTGACTTGGATTGCAAGTTGTGTTGGGACCACTTGTCACATGTGGTAATGTGTTAGCACAGTATGATGCAACACTGCATGATCACAATTATTGGGGATGCCTATTCGTGCCTCTCAACGCAAATCGGGGGCCAAATCTTCCCCATTCTTCCCTGCTGCCCGGATTCGTCAGGGCAGCGTGGTCACGTTCAGAGTGCCGATCAGTGTCCATTAGGGTGGTTCTTTGCTACATAAGGCAAAATAAAAAATTGAATTGTTTTACTCCTAAACCTTTAATTTTTTTTGGTATTGAGGTAAGACTTCTGCATGTGAAATATTTTTTGAATACATCAAGTTTTTGGGGTTGCACAGTGACTCATGGTTGCCAGCCACTCATTGTTGCCTGATAAGTGTTGATTTCCTGCAATCGGGAAACCTCTTGCGATGTTCTGTCACAACTTGAAGCAGATATTGCGTTTGCTGTTCATCCCTTGTCAGGAAACGATTGTACTCTTCAATGAGAGCAACTGCATACACCAGAGTACAGCTGTACTGTATTCAATTAACTTAAAAACAGCTTCAAAATGTGCAGTGCATAGCAAGGTCATAGGTCAACTGTAATGGTCAAAATCACAAGTATAGAGGAGAATAAATAAATCAACTCCAAACATTTATGCGAGCCAAATATGTGAAAATACAAACTCCGTGTGCAAGCCTTAAATTCAGTCCAAATGGCTTAAACTTTCAGCACAAGGGTTGTCTCATACATACAAAAACTTTTAAGTGTTAGGAGCATGACTTTTCTAATTTTAATTTGGAAGAACCATCCAAGTGTCCATGGACCGGCCCTTTGCCTCTCGTCTGTCTCTCTTTCTCTCTCTCTCTCTCTCTCTCTCTTTCTCTCTCTCTCTCTCTCTCTCTCTCTCTCTCTCTCTCTCTCTCTCTCTCTCTCCTCTCTCCTCTCTCCTCTCTCCTCTCTCCTCTCTCCTCTCTCCTCCCTCCTCTCTCCTGCCTTCTCTCTCCTCTCTCCCCTCCCTCTCTCTCCTCTCTCTCTCCTCTCTCTCTCTCCTCTCTCTCTCTGCCCTCTCTCTCCTCTCTCTCTCCTCTCTCCTCTCTCTCTCTCCCTCTCTCTCCTCTGTATTGGCCTTGACTTTGTGAAGGCAGGGTTACACCCTCCTAGATGCAGGGGATCTCTGGGTCGCTTTTGGGAGATCGATCGGCTGTCACCTTGCCGCGTTCTTGTTCGAGAGAACTGTCCGGGGCTATACAACAACAACACTGAGTGATCGTAAAGGAACAATAATATAAAATAGGTGCTATTTTTACTTTTTGCTTATGGTAGAAAGTGGGTTGGGAGTAGGCTACAGAGGATATCATGGAATGAAGAAATAGTCCTGCTCGTGAAGACTTGTGTCGATCTGCACCGGTGGTCAGGTAGAACATTCGGTTAAATCTACGGGAAGTTTACTGCCCGAAACGCAAGCTTCTCCTTGCTTCCCACTGCGGTTAGCATACTTCAATCAATGTCCTGTTGATTTCGTCAATTATAGAGGACATCAAGCTGGCACGATGTCAGAGTGGGACTGCACTTACCTTTGAGTTGTCTGATCTGATTCTGACTCCTAACCTGCCTACAAACTATAACCTGACGTTTCACATTATGAGCGTTGAATCAATGGGAGTGCATTTTTGTTGTTGACATTGCAACAAGACATTTTATTTTGTTGTTGTGCAAATTTGCAATTGCAGCTGCAAGCGGTCCAAGAAGCACGCCAGCAGATGTCCCAGCCGTGTGTGGGCCCAGATGCTTTTCATCACCGAGATCACTCCATTCGTAACCACCAAGCCATTGAGAACGTTCACAACCCCCTGCAAAGGCGAGCGACCATGTCCATCAGGAAGACGCCATCGACGTTTGCTGCGGAAGGTATATCCGCATGGATACAAGCAAAATCAGCTTATATTATTACCAGAGAGAAGATTAGTACATCTTTCGCTGCAAGGGTATCAAATTTTGTGGGCGTGTTTTGGGGGATTAGGCCTGAAATTAATTGTTAATAAAATAATACCACTTGGCTGTGACCATTTTGTTGAATGACTGACAGATTATGCAAACCAGTCCTTTCTCTCAAATGGCAAAGGACATTCTGAGGATGGTTCTTTCGTGGATGGGATCGTTTTGCAGAATTCCGGTGAGATTCCCGGTGGTAAATGTGCAATCGGGCATGCTGCGTGGCGGAACAGTTGGTGAAACGATAAAAATGCCTTTTCATGCCTGTATGTAATTATTTATTACTTGCAAAATCGAAGATTTTTCAAGTGTATTGGTTGGTTGCGTTTGTGGTTCTGTCTCTCTGTCTGTCTGTCTGTCTGTCTGTTTGTTTGTCACCGGCCTACAGGTCACAATTCTAAACCAATCGTTACGAAACTTAACCAAATTAATGGTAGAGTTGGTCATAAGCAAGAAGCCTATTGTTTTTGGGGTCAAAAGGTCAAAAGGTCAACCTAGGCCAAAGGTCACCAACTTTGCCATATTTCTAAAATCCTCAATTTTCATCCGATTGACTTGAAATTTGAAGACGATTTGCATATCTGGTCACTCAATTCAACCACCAAGTATATTTGAGGTCACCATAGGCCAAAAGGTCAGCATAGGCCAAATTTCTAAAATCCTCAATTTTCATCCGATTGACTTGAAATTTTAAGAGGACTTGCATATCTGGTCACTGAATTCAACCACCAAGTATTTTTGAGGTCAACATAGGCCAAAAGGTCAACTTAGGCCAAATTTCTAAAATCCTCAATTTTCATCTGATTGACTTGAAATTTGAAAAGGACATGCATATCTGGTCACTGAATTCAACCACCAAGTATATTTGAGGTCAACATAGGCCAAAAGGTAAACATAGGCCAAGTTTTTTAAATCTTCAATTTTCATCCGATTGACTTGAAAATTGAACAGCATTTGCACATTGCACTAAATAGGGAAACTAACTATTTTTGAGGTCAAAAGGTCAAAGCTCAACTCAAGGTCAACCTTCCAAAATCATTATTTTTCATCTGAAAAAACGTCACTTTTCTTCCTATTGACCCGAGCTTTGATCAATATCGTAAATTTTAATCTTCATGAAATGGACAATTTGCTGTATCAATGGAAAACTTTTGGGAGGGGGGGGCGGGCGGGGGGTGGGGGGGACGGATTTTGCAAGTATCGTGCTCCGCATGACGTTTTCTTATTTGTTTGTTTGTGTGTTTGTCACTGGCCTACAGGTCACAATTCTAAACCGATCGCCACGAAACTTCACCAAGTTGTAGAGGTCGTCGCAATTGAGAAGCCACTTGATTTTGAGGTCAAAGGTGAAAGGTCATCTGGAGGTCAAATTTCTAAAATCGCCATTTTAAAACCGATTGACTTGAAAATAGGACAGCATTTGTACATTGAGTCACAAAATAGGAAAGCCAACTATTTTTGAGGTCAAAAGGTCAAAGGTCAATTCAAGGTCAAACTACCCAAATCATCACTTTTCGTCTCAAAAACCATCAATTTTCATCCGATCGACTTGAAAATAGAACAGCATTTGCATATCGAGTCACGAAATAGGGAAACCAACTATTTTTGAGGTCCAAAGGTCAACTCAAGGTGAAACTTCCAAAATCATCAATTTTCATCTGAAAAACCATAAATTTTCATCTGATTGACTTGACAATTGAACAGCATTTGTACAGTACCTCACTGAATTGGGAAACCAACTATATTTAAGATCAAAAGGTCAAAGGTCAACTCAGGTCAAACTTTTAAAATCATCATTTTTCATCTGAAAAATCGTCACTTTTCATCCCTTTCATCCGAGCTTTGATCAAGATCGTCAATTTTAATCTTGATGAAATGGACAATTTGCTGTATTAATGGAAACCTTTTTAGGGGGAGGGGGGGATTTTGCAAGTATCGTGCTCTGCATGACGTCTTCTTGTTTATTTATTCTCCGTCCCAAGGATATCAGGGCGAAGATGTGCTTCCCTCACCACCACCTTCTCCACGCATGTACGTCGAGCCAATCCCAGTGTACTCCCCCTACATGAGCACGACAGGACAATTCCACTTCCACAGCCATCCGATGCCTCAGTGCATGCCAACGTTGTGCCCGTCGTTGCACAACCGGCCAGTGACGCTAGAGGGCACACAAATCCACAGGACGCCGTCTCAGATGCGCAACGATATGGAGAACTACGACAGCTCGCCCATTAAGCCTCGAGCTTGGACTGAATCCTCTCTAGACAAGCCCTACGAGAAACCCAAGAAGAACAAGGGAGTGAACCAGAGTGGGTAAGATTCTTCAACTTGCACTCACAAGGCTATATGAAGCAATTTGCTCTGATACGCATTCTGTCGTAAGCCGGCCGGCATCCATGTAAGTTAGGAAATCTGCACCGACAGACATTAACAGACTCCAGTCCTTCGAATTAACATAAAGCAGATTTTCTAAATAAATAAGTTTTTGCTCAACGAGGAGTTAACTGATTAATGTAAAGGTATTGTTTTATTTAAAAAAAAAAAAAAAAAATTGGTATACAAGATCGAGGCTCGTGTAAGAGCTAACATTAATCGCATAAAAACAAACGGATACATAAAAAAAAACATATAACAAAGGGAGCGTGAGACAAGATGGGGAGAGAGAGGGAAGCACACAAGTACAACAGTCGAGAACAGGGACATCGGGATATCTGTGGGAGGGAGAGGGCTTGGGGGGAGGAGGCATGGGAAGGGGTGGGCGGGGTGGGAGAGGTATAAAACACATGGGCACTGCTAGGACTTCAAGGAAAGAAGTCGGTATTTCAGTACCGACTGAAAGTGGATCTCGGGTGAATTAACGGGGGTAGAAAAGATCAAAGTTTTGGATGGGGATGAACAAAGGAAGGATGTTTTGGATAAGAGATGGTGGTGAACAGATGTTTTAAAGACCTGGAGGGAGGAGTGGGATAGAAGAGAGTGTGGGAGTTTGTTCCAGAGGTGGGGTAAAAGAGGAATGGAATTATGGATTATGTACACGAACTATACCTCTAAATGATTATATGGCATTCAATCCAAGTAAATATCACATTTCGAGTTTGCTCTACAGAAGGATAGTTGACAACCTCGTCTGCGTTTTTCTTTGGAGATCAAGCACTGGGAGTGGCTCGGTCTCTTGAACATCTGGGCCTCACCATCGTTTGTGACCGTTCCTGAGGAGACCAAATATCAAAGGTGGCTTCCGAAACCAGCCATAGACTTGGCATCCTCCATTTGTCAATCTGAATCTCTCACAGTGTAAATGGCCTTCATCAGTAGTTCTTCAGAGTTCTGATCTCCTGTCCTTTCTCCTGCATGCTGTGGAACAAAAAAGTTCTCAACATCATTGTCCTCATCCACAAAGAAGCAGGAGCACAATGGGTCTGGTGATTTCTCCTCACAGACAGGTTGGTGGCCTCATTGTTTTCTACTACCATCCTGCGACTATTGGGGATGCCTTTTCATGGTGGTTGTACCCCCCAACGCAAGTTGGTGGCTAAATCTTCCCCATATTCCCCTGCTGCCCGTATTTGTCAGGGCAGTGCAGTCACAGTCAGAGTGCTGATCAGTCCCCATGGACCAACTCTTTCCCTCTTGTCTCTCCCCCTCTCCCTCTCCCCCTCTCCCTCTCCCCCTCTCCCCCTCTCTCTCTCCCCCTCTCCGCCTCCCTCTCTCCCTCTCTCCCTTTCTCCCTCTCCTTCTCTCCCTCTCCCCCTCTTCCTCTCCCCCTCTCCCGCTCTCCCTCTCTCCCTCTCTTTCTCTTTCTCTTTCTCTTTCTCTAACTCTGTCATGGCCCTGACTTCATGAAAGCGGGGGTTCATCACCCTGGATGTGGGGGATCTCTGGGTCATTCCTGGGAGATCAATTGGCTATCTTCGTGCAGCGGCCTCGTTCGAGAGAACTGCGTGGAGCAAGACAAAAACAACAAAAACTACCTTTCTTATGCATGTCTTTCTCCCTCTTCTCTTTCATCCTTCTATCCCTCCCTACTCCCTCCAGTCACACATGTATTTACAGCAATTCCTTGCATAGTGAAAGTCCAAAAACCTAGCCCTTCTGCTTTTCTCTATTTTCTCCCATGTGTGGAGCCTCCTTCCTCAATCCCTGCACTCTTACCAGCAGGGATTCAAGCTTGCAATACACTACCATCTCGTATAATTTTATCCATCCCCATCCATGATCCCACCTGAACCCATTGATTATGGTTGCCCAGCATACTCAACTATAGCAGCCATTTTGAATTCATCTCCATTGGTTAGTGTTTCGATGATGGGCCTCTGGTGGCTATAGGAGTCCAATATGTGACCAAGAGTGACATTGAATGTCTGTTAGGCCCATGTCCTGTATTTACGTGCAGGATTATTTTTGTTCCAAACTTTACGTTACCATCACACTCCATCTGTCTCATATAGGCATTTAGGCCCATGAAGTTGCCAACCTATGATTGTGCATGTTCTCTTTTTTCGAAAATTCTGTGCCTCATGCAAAGAAGCAGCACGTGCCATTTTTGAAGTCTTTCGTATGACTATATGACTGAAGCACCGACCTCTCAGACTCATAGCAGATGCATCAGATGTCTGATAACCTTGTCAAAGGCCGTTATGAGGTCAACAAACATGTAATGGAGATCAACGTTCTTCTCGCTGCCTTTTTCCTGAAGCTGTTTCGGGCAGCGAAGATCACGCCAGTGGTACATCGGCCTTTACCGAATCCACAACGGCTGCCAAGAAGAGATCCCTCAGCAACTTGGCAGATGTAATAGGTCAATAAGAACCTGACACTAACTTTTCCTCCAGTTACGAGGAGGAAAATACCTCTGTGATTGTCAAACACACACGTATTAGTTGCTCTTTAACTCTGACAAGGTGTGTGATGGATGCATCTCTAAATGATGGTGGGATTCCTTGCTTGTGCTACATTTGATGGTTGTCGTTGTAGACTCTGATGGGTGATTTCCTCCAGCTTTGTAAATTCCTACAGGAATAACATCGGAGCCACGTGCTTTCCCACTCCAAAGGACATTTATTGCGTTATAGGTTTCTGGCGAGGGTAGACCTCTTTTATAGGAAAGTTGCGGACATTCCTCGAGAGCCTCAATCTATGCTGGACTTGTGGTTCAAGAAGTTTTCCCAAGTATTCGGCCAACCAATCTAAGATTTGAACCTTGTCTAGTTGAGTGGTTTAATCAGCGCCCGTAATATGTGACGAGCCATCGGACTATGGAGCCTAAACCATTCTTAAGACCTCATAAATCCTCCTCATGTCCATTTTGTCGGTACGCATTTGAAGTGTTTCAGCTGCTTTATTACTCAGCCATCTGGTACATGTGGTTCTCAATTTTGCTTGAAGTTTGTTGAATTTCTCGTGGTGAGCAGCCTTTGTTATGATTGCTTACTCGACCAAGTGAGATGGAGGGTGTGCTTCTCACGCAGAAGTTTCGGTTAGCTCTTTCCATCATTTTCATGAAAACGTTCCTGGATGATTTCTGGTTTTGGGCAGCATTGTGTACGGAATCCCTGAATGGCTTCCATTCATCCTCATTGTCGCCAGATACCGGCTTACCATGTTCCTCGATCGCTTTACACATCTGGACTTTTACTCCAAAACGTTTAAGTTTCGAAATGTAGCAATTGAGTAAGGGAACATGCATGCCCTCTAACTGATGTTGCTTTACATGCATATACCCGTTGTTCATGCACAGGTTTGAGTGTGGGGTCTGTGCAACTATGTTTGTGATCGATACCTGATCTTGACATTAGAATAGCGGCTGATGTCCAATTTAAAAGTTGATATTGACTACTCAATTTGCAAGGAGATAGAGGAATGATATGAGAGCAGACAAACAAAAAAACGATATGCAAGGAACTCGCTCACTTACATGGGAATCACTGGTCAAGATGAGAAGCAGAAAGTTATTTTGCGTTTGTTAAATATAGGATTTTGCACAAATATAAAACAGACAAAAAACTACAAACTTTCACAAAATAACATAAGTGTTCCATTGATATTTGGATTTATCAAAGGCCACAGGGATTTTGATATATGATGTCCTGCTCCACAGCTTTGGTGGGCATAAGACACTTCGTTCGCACTCTTTGTGTTACGTCAAAACTACCCACCGATGAACATCAACACGTACACAGTTTCAGCTGAAGACGAGTGTTGCTCTTCACCTGCGTGAATCATCTATGACAGGGATGACCTCAGAATGTGCACAATTGTTATTGGTCTAAGACAGACTCGCTCCAGACTCTGGTTTAGTTTGATCTGTTGTACACCGCTCCTTTCCTCTTCCATCTCCAGTCACTGCATGACGTCATCGCCGGGCACCGAAGTGGGCCCGGTGATGACACGCGCTGAAAGGGAGTAATCAGTTTTCACTCCAGTTTCTTGTTTGTTTGTATGTTTGTTCGTTTTCTTTCTTGTTTGCTTTCTTTCTTGTTTGTTTTCTTTCTTGTTTGTTTTCTTTCTTGTTTGTTTTCTTTCTTGTTTGTTTTCTTGTTTGTCCGGGCGATATCTCAACCATCCTTTGAGATAGGAAGCAGAAATTTTGGCACAATCGTGAGCAAGTACCTTGGAAAAAACGGTTTTTTATTTTTAATTAATTAATTGATTAATTACTTAATTCTTACTGATTAATTAAGTACTTATTTATTTCCTTTCTCCTCTGGGCAATATCTCAGGCACCTTTTGAGTTAGGAAGCTGAAATTTGGACATGACAATGACCAAGTGATTTGGCTGTAAAGGCTATTTTTGATTTATTGATTAATCATTTAATCAATATTTTAAAATTTCACTGAATTACTTGTTTAATTAAGTTTCAAAAGGTTACAGCTGCGGATTAAACACTGGTGGTTTAGTTATGCTATTAGCCAATTGATTAATAAATTAATTATTTTAAGATTATTGTTTATTTATTTTAATTACTCAATTAATTAATCAATTATTGTACACCTCACCCTCCCAATATCGTCTCTATGTGCTGCACAGCGGTATCACCAGGCACCGGAGGACATGTTATTTATTTATTTTGCATGGGGGTGGTGTACTTTGAATGTATCTCTACTTATCATGATTTTATTTATTTTTGTTCCCATGGCAACGCTGATTGCCCAATGAGGATTTCTATTTTACTCCCAATGAGTACCATTTTGCCCCCCTTGTCTTCCAACCCTAATTGTCTGGCCATTGTTATAAGACTAGGGCATGCCCGTACTATATCTATATCTAAAATTATATCCCCCCCCTCTATTTACATGAAATGGTTTGGTCCAAAGCGAACGGCTTGCG
>NC_136261.1:366790577-366815577 GCF_964187855.1 Myxine glutinosa | reverse complement strand
GATCAAATATATAATTCAGTTGAAATAAAATGATTTGAAATGTCATAT
The DNA here is from genome assembly GCF_964187855.1 of Myxine glutinosa. Taxonomy (NCBI): domain Eukaryota; kingdom Metazoa; phylum Chordata; class Myxini; order Myxiniformes; family Myxinidae; genus Myxine; species Myxine glutinosa. The sequence goes on along the minus strand of NC_136261.1, from coordinate 366,815,529 downwards.
AAATAAATTCCGGATGTTTACCGCCATTTATGCAGTAGCTTTTTCACCACCTTGTCTTACATGTTACATTAGTTATTCGTGCCTGTTGTTTTTGTCCTTTATGAGCTCCTTAAAAACAGTAAGTTTACTGTTTCGGATGATTTTCAGTTTTATTTGACTGCAGACAGGCAGACTGAGTAAAAATATTACCTTACTCCTCTCTACGCATGTGCAATCGAAACAAATTCAGAGCCAAAGTACTGCGAAACTACAGTTTTGTTTTCCGATTGATGTTCCGATTTGTGTTCAATATATAACGTTTATTTTAGATCAAGTTGTTCCTCGATCATAACCTGACGTTTGTAGATAGACAGCCAGAAGTGAACCAATTGCTTAATCCCACTTTTCGCTTCACGTGTGTGGGGTAATAAAGTTCATCTCGATCAAGTATTTTTTCAGTATTCGGAAATTTAATAATTGTACACAATCGGTATGATCACAAGAAGAGGCGAACAAAACAATAAAGGTCCATCGACATCTAAGGACGTGACTCAAGAACTGAACTCTTTGGGATGCAACTCCAAGTTTGTTAGAACAGTACGCAATATGGAGTTTTATTCAATCTAATATTCCCCAGGTATTGTTCTGAGGATTCTTGCTTGCCATCGGGCCCTTTTCAGCATTTATTGTGAAAATAATTTTTGTTTTTTTCATCACAGCACGACATCAGAATCTTCATCCTATCCCAGCGGCCTCCAATCTGGCAGCTTGCAGGACAGCCCCGTGAGAACTCCTACATCACAGGGCAGCTTAGAGTCGACGCTAGATATGAGAGAGTGTGGCACCATGATACACACGTATGCACCCAGGTAAGCACAATGGGAATGGAAACCATGCATGCATTTTTTTATGGAAACCATGTTGTGAAATCATAATGTGAGTAAAATATGGGGCTGGCAGAATAGTCCGAGGGTACGCACACTGACCTCTAAGATGTCTAGCCTGCGTTGGATTGTCTACCCAGCTATAAACTGTCATTCCTGTGTTTCGCATGCAAGGCGAGACATCAATGTGCAAGGCGTCCCTCTGATGGTCTTTAAACTGGTCATCCCATCTATCAGCATTACTTAGTGGATGTTAAAGAGTGAAGTATGTGAGCGACGGCACCCTGCATATTTTCTTAAATTCTAGCCCTAACAATTGATGCTATCCACAGCCATGTGCTGCATGTGAAAGAAGAGGAAGCAAAATACTAACATAATTGAACTGTATTAAGGGTGGAACAATCCTCCGGTCTATTGTCACACTGCCAAATAAATGTAAGGATTTTTACGGCGTAGCCCATAGGGCAAAGCCGTCTAGGACAGAGTTTGTCTGTCCGTATGTATGTACAGTCACGTGAAAAAGTAAGTACACCCCATGTAAAGTTTTGACTTTATCAACATATTTCAACATACAGCTATTTGATCTTCATTTCAACAATATTGATAGATAAAGGTGATATAATACAACAAATATCATGAAACATTTACATTTTGTAGTCCATTGTATAATTTAAATAAACATAAATGCAAATTAAGCATGTGGAAAAAGTAAGTACATCCCTACATTTCTCACTACTTCAAATACCTAAAATTAGAATCAGGTGCACCAGCTCAGGTGCAAATGATTAGAACATCATTAGAGAGGATCTTGGAGGAACCTGTCTTATTTAAACCTCAGACATTTAGTTTGGTTTGCTCTTTGTTGTTGAAGTATGCGGCATCACCATGCCTAGATCAAAAGAGCTCTCTGAGGCCTTCAGAAAGAAGGTTATAGATGCCTACGAGTCTGGGAAGGGATTTAAAAACATCTCCAAACAATTTGAAATCAATCATTCGACTGTCCGGAAGATCATCTACAAGTGCAGAAGATTCCAAACAACTGCCAACTTGTTCAGGCCAAGCCGCCCCAGCAAGTTCAGCCCGAGAGCAGACGGCAAGATGCTGAAAGAAGTCTCTAAGAACCCCAGAATGTCATCACGGGACCTACAGGTAGCTCTTGCAACTGTTGATGTCAAAGTGCTCGAGTCTACCATTAGAAAGACGCTGCACAAATTTGATCTACATGGGAGGTGTGCCAGGACGAAACCTTTGCTGTCCAGAAAGAACATCAGGGCAAGACTAAAGTTTGCCAATGAACACCGAGGCAAAGACCAGCACTTCTGGAACAATGTGCTCTGGACAGATGAGTCAAAGGTAGAGCTATTTGGCCACAGTACCAGAAGACATGTTTGGCGAAAACCAAAGATAGCATTTAACCACAAGAACCTGATACCAACTTTAAAGCATGGTGGTGGAAATATTATGGTTAGGGGCAGCTTTGCTGCATCAGGGCCTGGGCATCTCACCATCATAGAATTCACGCTGAATTCTTCATTGTACCAGAGGGTGCTTGAGAATAATGTGATGCCATCTGTCGGAAGTTGAAGCTCAACCGAAGGTGAACCTTGCAACATGACAATGACCCTAAACGTACCAGTAAATCCACCAAGGAATGGCTGAAAAGAAAGAAATGGAGGGTTCTGGAATGGCCAAGTCAAAGCCCGGATCTATATCCCATCGAGATGTTGTGGGGGGATTTGAAACGAGCTGTGCATGCAAGAAACCTCTCAAACATCGCACAGCTGAAAGAATTCTGCATGGAGGAGTGGGCAAAAATTTCTCCCAGTCAATGTCAGAGACTGGTAGACAGTTATAAGAAACGCCTACTTGAGGTTGTTTCTGCCAAAGGGGGCAATACCACCTATTAGAGCCAAGGGTGTACTTACTTTTTCCACATGTGAAATTTGCATTTATGTTTATTTAAATTATACAATGGACTACAAAATGTAAATGTTTCATGATATTTGTTATATTATATCACCTTTATCTCTCAATATTGTTGAAATGAAGATCAAATAGCTGTATGTTGAAATATGTTGAAAAAGTCAAAACTTTACAAGGGGTGTACTTACTTTTTCACGTGACTGTATGTTGCTCACAAACGTACACCAGTAAGAGCTGAGGATCTGGGCACATGACAGGGGTGATGTGATGTCATTAGGTGAAGGACGGCTGACTCCACACACCGCCATTTTGATTTCTATGCCGTTCAGGCTGAACGTATCGTCGAACCTGTCATATATCACAATTGCCATGCTCTACCTTTACATTTTTCATCCAGTGTGAAACAAACAAACCGATTGTTAAAATGACCACCAAATATTCGAACCATAGGTGTTACGGGTCTTCCAACGACGCAGAATGTATAGGCCTTAGGCTTCATGCCTTGATGCCTCACCTTCAGGGCTCTTTGGACAAATTAGCCCAAGTTTCTTTATACAGTATTATCGTTTTCAGAATAATAATAATAACGTTAATAATAATAATATAGCAAATATAATCATAACACTGCAATCCCTTTGTCATGACTGCAAAGTTACTGGATTGAAGCGGTGTATGGTTGACTCAATGCAAAGCGGTGTACTAATTATCACGGGAGTAAGGAATTATCCTCGGTTTATTAATACAGTAGCATATTTGCTAACTCCTAACTGGTAACCCCACTCAGGTCATACTATCCTCTTCAACTAAAGTGACAAACAAGCCTGATGACGCCTCTGTTATACTTTCGGTCTTGTTTTCCCATGCATTAGATGAATGTCCTTCCTGTTAAATAAATCATCATTTATTTTGCTGTCACACCACAGTGTGTTCTTTCCAGTACTCGTGTCGATAATACCGTGCTAAATTTAATTTTAAACACCAACAATTGTTTTTCTCAACCTAATTTTGAGGTATGCAAATCGCTTATTGGGAACAAAGTGAAGTGACTGTTCAGGTTTGAACTTCTCTCTTCCTCTCTCCCTCTCTCCCTCTCTCCCTCTCTCCCTCTCTCCCTCCCTCCCTCCCTCTCTCCCTCCCTCCCTCTCTCCCTCTCTCCCTCCCTCCCTCCCTCTCTCCCTCTCTCTCTCTCTCCCTCTCCTTCTCCCTCTCCCTCTCCCTCTCCCTCTCCCTCTCCCACTCCCTCTCCCACTCCCTCTCCCACTCCCTCTCCCTCTCCCTCTCCCACTCCCTCTCCCACTCCCTCTCCCACTCCCTCTCCCACTCCCTCCCCCTCTCCCTCTCTTGCTTTGAAGAAGGGCTCAATGCCCAAAATGGCACTTCACATTCCTTCCTGTGGTGGTTAGTATACCCCTTCTCAACATTTGGTTGAGAAATTTGTTGTCCTTGTTTTTTTCCGGTGGACAATGGACTGTGATCCTTGTGTTTACCCTTTAAAAAAAAAAAAATTTTTAAACAAACGTTGGGTCACACCAAGTTGACTGCACGGCGTAATTATTCTATCAATAACATCTCGTTATTTCTGGTTTCAAAAAGCTGAAATATGAGAATGGGTTTGTCTTTTTTATTTTTCAAAAACATTAACGTAAAATGTACTTTAACTAAACTTGCTTAGCGATATGTACTTTGACAAATCTCCTGTGCCTGCATACATGAAATGTTTGTTTGAAACATTAATAAATCTAACAATGTATGGATTAAACGCAGCGATAAAAGGTGTATTTTTATTTCGTAATGACAAATGTGTATTATTTTGAGTGAAGGTAAATCGTTCGTTGGACTCCATTGTCATGGACTATATATTTGCATGGCAGTCCCAAAAGATGCACATATGGAGCCACTGTGGGAGAATGACCAGTTGGTGAGATATTAAGAATGAACTGATTTCAGATGAATCATTTTCTTTGTGTTTAGCTCTGCGAGCGGAAGTCCCGCACACAGCATCACTTCCCATGGAATGTATCGCCCTCGGAGTGGAAGTCTCGAGTCGGGGCCTCGACTGCCACCCCCTTCTTCAAGAGATGGCACAACCTATTTCAATGTTTACTACCCAGGTACAGCGGCCTACAGCAGTGGAAGCTCTGAACCTGCTGCCGACAGGTTGTCCTGCGCAAGCCGAACAAGTTCGGAGACGGGTGATCAGGCAGATGGTCGCCTACCCACGTCAAGCTTTTCAACTCAACCAACGACTCTTGAGCGCCGATGTTCTGGTGGTAGCCTTGGTTCTGCAAACTCTGGAAGCTTGCCAAATTTGGCACCTCCTCCACCGGCACCTCCACCCCAGGAGGTGGACCCATTCCTCAGACACCTCCTTTTCGAGGGGGAGCACCGCTGGTTACTGGAGTACAGCCAGGCCTAATGGTCCACCATGTCGCATGTGCGAATATCCCCTTTATGCTGATGGGTCTCCTTGGCCCGGACGTGTAGTCCGACATTTGAGAGCGAGCACGAGGGCCACTACAGCGTTAAGGCACAGCTACGGCTCTCTCACTCGTGCGCCGGATCTAATCGAAGCCCCATGTTACCTCCACGTGGATCTCCATCACCGCATCACCAGCCACGGCAGCAGCAAAGGGATGAAGCTTTTGGACAATTGCGCTCATGGTACGAGAAGAACACTCGAGATACAAGAAGGCTTTCGCACGCGGCCCACCGAAGCTACTCACCCTCTCCCATGCAATGTTACCGGCTAACCCTTCGGTGATTCTTGGTCAACCCCCAGCACCAGCTAGCGTGCTACTAGTTCACAGTAATCCATCTCCTTCGCACTGTCGGACACCGAGCAGTAAGTAAAGTTACCTCCATCTCATCGACTTCAAGCTAGTAGGACAATACAGTCTCTTGACATCCCTCATCACTCACTCACGATATTCTCTACCACCACTAACCCTTCCTAATCCAACGCTCTTAGTTGGAGGTCACTGTTTTCTCTCTCTCTTTCTCTCTCTCTCTCTCTCTTTCTCTCTCTCTCTTTCTCTCTCTCTCTCTCTCTCTCTCTCTCTCTCTCTCTCTCTCTCTCTCTATCTCTCTCTCTCTCTCTCTCTCTCTCTCTCTCTCTCTCTCTCTCTCTCTCTCTTCTCTCTCTCTCTCTCTCTCTCTCTCTCTCTCCTCCTTTTTTTGAACCTGTTGCTGCTTTGCTCATGTATTCATATTTTTCATTTCTGTTTCTCAAATAGAAGCTTCAGATGACAGTTAGCATGATACTTATTTGTGGTTCTTCTGATACCTTACATTTTGACCAATTTGTTCTTCTGCCAGTCCCATCGATGAACAGCAAACGGTACTTTGAACCACCAATGGTCCAGAACTGTGAACCCATACAGTACACCAGCCAAAGGGAACACCACCACCCTCTTATTCAGGCCTGACCTACACCCCTCAGAACCATGCCCTGTTGGCAAACACAAGGTATCTGATGAGTTAAAGAATGGCAATTTAAGGCCTTGTGTTTCCGTTAATGCCACTGATTGATATTTAAATTGGTAGTGTACTTGCTGGATTTGGTTTCACTAAAATAGATTGCAAATCCACCAGTTGCTTTGCTTTTTGTGAACAGATGCTACTCCGACTCCATGGTGCGGCACATGAACAGTGCATCCGGGAACCTCACGCCTCAACCAGCTCCGATATTCAATGAATCAGCCCCTCAGTGGAGATCCGAGGAGGAAGGGAAGACAGAAACTTTGGTTTGACATGAAGTAGAACTTACAGACCGATATTGGGCCTTCCACACCAACTCTTTGTGTCCGGAATGCTCACGGCGACCCCGAGGCACCACCAGACCAGGTCACGGTGACCAACCCTGAGGCACCCCCAGACCACCATGTTCTGAAATCATCAGCAGACTGGCATAGACAGTGCTGGCCCCTAAGATTCCAAACACCTGAACGTTTAGCATTTTCTTTATTTATTTATGCGTGACTACTGGCGGCTCTGCACTCTGGTGTACCCCGACGCAGTCTGGGCTTCCGGGACACTGGCTGATGAAATGTGAATGCATCTCGAGATGGTTTTGGTCATGGTAAAACATTTCAAATACTGCCTTGTTGTTACAAACTTCTATTTATTGATCCTGTTTGACCGCACATTTTGTTTTTTTTATTAATTTTTTTTTTTAAACATTTGACGTACCAGTCGTTTGGGTTCTTAAGATGTGTGTGCCTCTTTTTTGGGACGGATCTTCGGAAGGGTTTGCCCCAAACCCAGATGATCACGTGGCCTCATCTTCGGGTATCATTGAACAACCACTCGTGGCTCATAAAACTCCCCGTGATATGCATCATAAACTTTTAAAGGCCTTTCCTAGAAGTCGAATGGTGTCACGTGCCTCGTGTGATGCGAGTTATACCTTGTTTACATGTTTTTTAACATATTTCCGATTGACGAATAATTGTTTTTAAAATTAACAACTCCATTGTCATTCCTGTTGCTGATGAACATCACAAACCAGCAAAAGTGTAAAAAATAATTGTACGAAACTTTGCATAATATCCGATATCCGGATCGAGGCAGCTCCTTATGTGTGCATTATATGTATACTTGTCTCTTAAGTGCTTCTGTTTTGTTTGTTTTTTTAACAATTCGAATGAATCATTCCTGACTTTTCAGTGTGTTTTCTTTTCAACCCTGTTTGGCTGTGAGCAGGATAACTCCAAAAAAATGATAGATTGAGGCAGACAAAACTTGGTGGACAGGTTGGGTTTGTGACAAATAAGACATACCTTTTTGTCTATTAATTACTGCTATTGAAATGTACCTTTTAACTCTTTAGACTGCTGAAACCCCTTCGACCATTGAAGACCATTTAAGACCTAAAGATCCTTAAGACCCCTAAAGACCCAGAGGACCCAAAAGTCCCCGAAGACACATAAAATCCCGAAGACCCAAAAGTTCCGGAGGATCCAAAAGACCCAGAGGACCCAAACGTTGCAGAGGACCCAAAAGACCAAGATGACCCAAAAGTCCCTGAGGACCTAAAAGACCCAGATGATCCAAAAGTTCCCAAGGACCCAATAGACCCAGAGTACCTAAAAGACTCAGAGGACCTAAAAGACCCAGAGGACCTAAAAGACCCAGAGGACCCAAAAGACCCATACGACCCAAAAGACCCATACAACCCAAAATGCAGAGGACACAAAAGACTGAAGACACATAAGTCCACGAGCACCCAAAAAACTCTGAGGACCCAAAAGGCCCCCTCTTCACCCCGAGCCCGGCAGGCAGGTACGCTGCAAGGCGGTGAAGACTAATGAAGATTTGGTTCAATGGACCAACAGGCCCTCTAGTATCTCAAAACATGGACGAATTTGGAGGAAGCTTCGTGGACAGATTGCGTAGGTGACGAGAACAAGCTGATTTTGATTTTGTTTCAGGTTCAAATCCAGATCCAGCCTATCAATGGGACACAAAATGTAACCTGTTGTATCACCCTGGATAGTACTCTCGAACAAGCCCGCGACACGGGGACAGCCGAACAATCTCCTGGGAGCGATCCAGAGATCCCCCACATCCAGGATGGTGTAGCCCGCCTTCACGAAGTCACAGCCACGACAGAGTTAGCGTTGGAGACGGAGAGAGAGAGATAGAGACAAGAGGGAAAGGGGACTGGTCCATGGGAACCGATCTGCACTCTAGCCGCGACCATGCTGCCCTGACAAATCCAGACAGCAGGGAAGGATGAGGAAGATTTGGCCCCAAACTTTCGTTGGGGGTACAACCACCACGAAGAGGCATCCTCGATAGTTGTAATGTAACCTGTTCAGCCTGATGAAGTGTGTGCTCTACCAATTGCCGTTCTATTTGTCGTTGTTTTAAAAATAATTTCAAGGCATGCTGAACCAACTCAGAGTAAATATTGTATTCCAAACCCGTTGAAGACCAAATAGTTTTGGATTTTGGCTTCAAAATTTCTCCCGCACTTGAAAGTAGAACCCAGACGGTGACAAAAAAAAAATCAGGAAACAAAATAAAAATGGTACAATAGGTCTTGGTGGTGTGCTATATGGTAAAGAATCATTCCTTCCTTTTTGTGGGTTGTTCAGTGTGTGGGCGATCCGAACACACCTTTCATGTGGCTGGGAACCCAAGTTGAAATCCAATCTTGTTTTTCTTTCCATCCTCTGCAAATGTTTCTGGGATGAATATCAAATTTCACAAAATGTGTTCTTGTTCTCTAAATTATCCCGTATCCTGTCCGACTAGCTTAACCACCCGTTTCTACTACTGCATGGCACTTAGGTGTGGAAAAGCTCAACATTAGGGAACTGGGTCATCGGGAGATCTGTGGAAGGGAACTATAACTCAATTCCAGAACCAATTCCAGAAGGGCTGCCATCAAAGTGTATTAAGTAAATGGTAGTTTGGGGAATAAATGGTTGATTTTGAAAATCAGAGTCACCACGTAGAGTCTTACACTACAAATCTCGTTAGAATTATTATTTCGGAACAATTAAACTGAAACTCCAGCAGACGTCATTGCTAGAAGCTCTGACGTCAAGTACCTTTTGTCATTGAGGACCTTACCATAGGATGACAAAAAGTGCTGTCCTCATTACATTATCTCTCGCTTATTGTCTTTTATTATAATAATATATTATTACTAGTGGGGTATGCTTACACATTGTGTAAGCATTAACAAACCGTGCTTTGTACGTAAATACATAGTAAATACAAGCTTTATGATTATAGGCAAGCATCACCGACCTGCTGCTAGATATCGATTTAGGTTTCTTTTCTTTTTTATTTTACGGATGCGTTTACTGTTTTTATGTAAATTTTTATTGAGATTTTTATTTCACAGTTTACAGTAATATAAATTACAATTTTCAAATGCTAGATAGTGATTTTCAAATGCTAGGTTTTTTTTTTTTTACGTATGCGTTTACAGCATTTTTTACGTATATTTTAATTTACGGATTCTTTTAGACGGTTCTGGGATTGGTCTTGGTGTACAGTCTGTGATGTCCATCGGAACGTCAAATTTCAGCTTTCTACGACACCCAGAAGGTACTGGACATTAATATCATTCAGTCAGTGGTTAGAAAGAGCTTTATATATATATATATCAGTCACTATGCGACCTTCATATCATCAGTGGAGAACCGCCAGCAAGGTGTCCCATACAGCTGCTGCTGCACCTTGCTGGGAGCGATACGCACCGCCTGCCACGCGGTGACGTTATCTCTGGTATCCACTCATCATATGGAGTCGACCTATATATATATATATTATATTATATTATATTATATATGATTATTGTTCTTAGGGAGACAAAGTATGTCAACCTATAGATTGAAGACAAAATCTTTCACATTATTTAAGACAAACTAGGTCAAACAAATGGAACAAAGCAAACGTAAAGCAACGTATGTGTGCTGCGTATGAATGTTGTATCTCCAAAAAATATTCCACTGTCTCCCTAGAATGAGAAACAAACAAGTACAAAGTACATTCAAGTACATTCAAAATACGCTGCCCCCATTGCAAATAAATAAATAACATCCTCCAGCGCAGCATTGCCAGGGCGCCTTAGGCGCCCGGCGATACCGCAGTGCAGCACATCGAGATGGTATTGGGAGGGATATGTCTAAAATAATTAATTGATTAATTGTGTAATTAAAATAAATAAATAATTATCGTAAAAAATAATTATTTCTTAATCAATTGGTGAGCAGCATACCTAAACCACCAGTGTTTCATCCGAGGCTGTAACCTTTAGAAAGTTAATTAAATAATTAATTAATCAAAATTAATTATTATTATTTGATTGATTGATTAATCAATAAATGATTAATTGATTAATCAATAAATGATTAACTGATTAATCAATAAATCAAAAATACCCCTTACAGCCAAAACACTTGGTCACTGTCATGTCCAAATATCAACTTCCTAGCTCAAAAAGTGTTTGAGATATTGCCCAGATTAGAATGAAAATAAATAAATACTTTAAAAATTGGTAATAATTAAATAATTGATCAATTAATTGATGAATCAAAAAAAAATTAAAATCCTGTTTTTGCCAAACCACTTGCTCACGATTGTGCCCAAATTTCAGCTTCTGAGCTTAAAGGATGGCTGAGATATCGCCGGGACAAACAAACGAACAAGAAAACAAAAAACAAACAAGAAAGAGCAATCAGAGATTGCAGACCCTCGCCAGGATGTGTTTTCAGTGGTGTTTAAGGCTTTTGTGTTTAGACAAATATGACGGCCGAACCACGTGACCGGTGACATCATTATTATTTTTTTCTCCACCAATTTATGTCTTGATGATGCTCAAGAAATTAGAAATTTCATCTTGATCGGATGAAGTTTTGTACTTGTCGAATTATGACGTCATAATGGAGGCACTTATGACATCATCATTAACATATTTTATTCCCAATGGAAAGTTCTTTACAATGAGCCATGTCTCAATTTTTTCTATGCAGCGCTTTCGGAGATATAGAGGTGCAAAGGTTTTCGGTTTTTCCAAGACGGTGGCCGTACCATGTGACCTATGACGTCATAATTATCATTAACAAATTCTGCAGGTGGAGTTTCACATATGTTGACAATTTCCTGTCAATCGGACAACGGTTGCAGAGAAAATCATATTTATTCTGTGCGGACAAACAAATAGACAAACAAACAGACAAACAAACAAACAGACAAACAAACAGACAAACAAACAAACAAACGGACTCAAATGCAATGCTCTCTCCTCAGGCGAGGGTAACAAACACAGTGAAAACTGAGTACTCCCTTGACCCTTGAGAAAACTGAGTGAACATCTTTGCGGATGTTTCTGCACACATCATGTGGCTCATCAATTTCACACTCATCAAGTGCTTGAGTTGATGATAAAGCTTCTAGACATCACTCTAATCTCATGAAATTATAGGTTGAGAAATCCTATGGCATTATGGACACAATTTGCATCTGAAAATTCTTAGGTCTCTTTGAGGAATGTGTCTCATAAAACATGGGAATAATTGTATGTGTGCTGGAATGTTTCTATAGCTGCACAGCACTGGAATGTGACAATCCAGAAAAAAAAGTAATGCGACATAAATTTATTACGTACAAGTGGTGTAGTGCCAAATTTAGAGGTAACTGAGCCCTGAAAAATGTCCACCGTGACGTCATCGCCAGATTGATGATCGTCACGAAGTTTTAACATGATACTGATCTTTTGAGGTCCCAAATTTAGTGCTACATGAAATACGTACCACAAAAAAAAAATACGTACACAAAAATACAAAATCCCACAATTAGGAATTTCCTTTCTGAGACGCTAGTAAACCCACTCACTCCCCAAGGGAGTGGCAGGAAGGGTCATGTTATTATCCTCCCTGGGGTATATAGATTACAGTAGATCTAGGCTCAGGTCCGTTAGCCTGTGGTGAATGCGATAAGCATAGAACGCCTCAAGAATGTCGGGAATCCTCCAAATTCCTTTCAATCTATTGATAAACCGCAGTAGCGATGTTTAAAAAGGTAATCATACGTGTTTGTGGTTTATAATACTTTTCACCCCTCAGCTCAAATTGGGCTAAGGGGTATTGTCGTCACGGGCGTCGTCAAGGCGTCCGGGCGTCCGTGAACTTTTGGTTTCCATCAATTTCAAGGAGAACGGCTTGTCCGATTAAATCCATTTTTGCAGTTTGTCTTGGGGTTGAGTAGAGGAAGGTTCCTTTCGAAAATGGGAGCGCTGCGATTTTCAATATGGCCGCCACGGTAGCCATCTTTAAATTGGTTTCCGTCAATTTCGAGCAGAATGGCTTGTCCGATTAAATTCATTTTTGCAGTGTGTGTTGGGGTTGAGTAGAGGAAGGTTCATGGGCGCGCTGCGATTTTCAATATGGCCGCCACGGCAGCAATCTTGAAATTGGTTTCCGTCAATTTCAAGCAGAACAGCTTGGCCGATTAAATCCATTTTTGCAGTGTGTGTTGGGGTTGAGTAGAGGAAGGTTCCTTTCGAAAATGGGCGTGCTGCGATTTTCAATATAGCCGCCACGGCAGCCATCTTGAAATTGGTTTCCACCAAGCATGGGCTAAGGGGTTGCGCCCGCTTTGCGGTGCTATTTATTACTTCTGCTATACGCTTGCCCCTTTAAACATCACAATAAGGTGTTACGCATTTTTCCATGGAGAAAAAAACCCCTTGGGAAGAGGGGATATTGTCAGTATCAATATTGTTTTGTAATAACGTTAATATTATGCTTATTATCATTAATGTCGTTATTACTTTTGTTTTTACAAGCAGCTTTGATTAAATGCTACAATTAACTATTTTAACACAGATACACACCTTTTTTTTGCTTTTGCTTTTTCTTTTTTTTTGCATGCAACATTGAGCCTCATGTAAGAGCTAACATTAATAACAAAAAAAAAAACGACAAACAAAACATACAATAAAGGGATGGGAGACAATATGGGGAGAGAGAGGAACCGCCTTTAAAGGCCATTAAGATGGGAAGGGAGAGGGAAGCACACAAGAACAACAGCAGAGAACAGGGATATCCGGAGATCTGTGGGAGGGAGAGGGATTTGGGGGAGGACGCATGGGAAGGGGGGGGGAGGGTTGGGAGTGGTATAAAACACATGGACACTGCTAGGAATTCCAGGAAAGATGTTGGTATTTCAAAAAAGTGGATCTGGGGTAAATTAAAGGGGATAGAAAAGATCAAGGTTTTAGACTGGCCAAGTTAATATCCTGATTTAAATCCAATGGTGCATGAATTTCACGTGCTGTAGAGCAGATCAAAGCTGGAAGCCCCTCAAAACAATCAAAACTGAGGCTCTCCTCAGTGAAAGACACATGAAAGCCCGCTTGGAGTTTGCAAAAAAGCACCTAAAGGACTCTCAGACTGTGAGAAACAAGATTCTGTGGGCCATCGGGTTCTTGGTCACCTCTCTTACCAAGGCCCTTCTCCCCCGATTGCTCAGTTTGGCCGGGCGGCCAGCTCTAGGAAGAGTCCTGGTTGTCCCAAACTTCTTCCATTTCATAATTATGGAGGCCACTGTGCTCTTGGGAACCTTCAATGCAGCAGGGATTTTTTTGTAGGCTTCTCCAGATCTGTGCCTCGACACAATCCTGTCTCTGAGCTCTGCAGGCAGTTCCTTCGATCTCCTGGCTTGGTTTTTGCTCTGATATGCATTGTCAGCTGTGAGACCTTATATAGACAGGTGTGTGCCTTTCCAAATCATGTCCAATCAATTGAATTTACCACAGGTGGACTTCAATCAAGGTGTGGAAACATCTCAAAGATGATCAAGAGAAATGGGAGGCACCTGAGCTAAATTTCAAGTGTCATAGCAAAGGGTATGAATACTTACGTCAATGTGATATTTCAGTATTTTCTTTTTAATAAATTTGCAAAACTTTCTAAAATCCTGTTTTCTCTGTCTTTATGGGGTATTGAGTGTAGATTGATGAGGGAAAAAATGAATTTAAACGATTTCAGCATAAGGCTACAACCAGGGCCGTCTTAAGAGCATTGTCGGCACTGGGCAAAGCAATCCACTGGGGCCACTTCCTACCCACCCACGGGAATAAAAATATAAATGGTCAATAAAATTAAACCTATAGATTTGTTGGTACTTTCAACAAAATCAATGTTTAAACATAAAAAAAACATGCTGTAAAACGAGGATTAATCAACACAAACTTTTGAACAAAATAACATATACTACCGGTCAAAAGTTTTAGAACACCTCAATTTTTCCAGTTTTTATTGAAACTTACGCAGTTTAATGTCCAGTGAATAACCTGAAATGGTACAAAGGTAAGCAGTAAACTGCTCGAGGTTAAAAAAAAGTTTAGGTTAACAAAAACGGGAAAATAATTATCTATATTGCACTGTTAATTGTAAAAAAAAAAAAAAAAGGCCTTCTTCAGGAATCAAGTAATGGGTTAACAACTTCCAGCTGCTAGGCAGCAATGTAAGTAAATTAAGCCTTGAAAGTTGATGCAAACAATTCCTACAGGTGTCCCAACCTCTGCTGATTACTTGATTACAAAACCCCTGTCTGTATAAAAGCAGTAATGAAACAGACTTATAACACCCTCTGAAGCATTATTTGGACAACAATAATAATAATAATAATAATAATAATACATTTATTTTATATAGCGCTTTTCAAGAAGCCCAAAGACGCTTTGACAGAGTACAAAAAACAAGTGCAAAAAGACAAAAATCAACAGCTAAATAATCAAAGCAAAAGGAAGGAGAAGGAGAAGAGATAGTCAGGGGTTAAATGCTGTGGGTTAAATGTTAAATGCAGTGTTGAACAGGTAGGTCTTGAGTGATGTTTTGAATGTCGTGAGTGAGGAGGAGTCTCTGATGGTGTGAGGTAGTGAGTTCCAGAGGGTGGGAGCAGCGATGGAGAAGGCCCTGTCCCCCCAGGATCTGAATTTGGTCCGGATGTGGGGGGGGGGGGGTCAGGAGGTTGGTACCAGCAGAGCGGAGGTTGTGGGTGGGAGTGTGTCTGGAGAGGAGGTCAGCCAGGTAGGATGGGGCCAGGTTATGGAGGGCTTTGTAGGTCAAGAGGAGGATTTTGTACTGGATTCTCTGGGGGATGGGGAGCCAGTGAAGCTTTTAAAGGACGGGGGTGACGTGGTCACGGGTCCGGGAATGGGTGAGTAGACGGGCAGCGGAGTTCTGAATGTATTGGAGTTTATTGGTGACAATATTGCACTGCAGGAAGTAGTATATTGGAAACTGGAGGAAAATCTGAGAGGAAGAGGTCTGGCAGACCCAAAGCCACAACAGAATCAGAAGACAAGTTTCTGAGAGTCAACAGCTTGCGTGATAGGCGGCTCACAGGACAACAGCTTCAAGCACAGCTTAGCACTGGTCGAAGTAAGCAAGTGTCAGTTTCAACTGTGAAGAGAAGACTTCGAGCTGCAGGTTTGACAGGTCGAGTGGCAGTAAGAAAGCCATTGCTAAGATGGCAATATAAGAAAAAGAGGCTTGCCTAGGCCATGAATCACCGCCAGTGGACTACTGAAGACTGGAAGAAGGTCTTATGGACCGATGAATCAAAATTTGAAATCTTTGGTTCATCATGCAGGGTTTTTTAGTCCAGGCCCTGCTCATAACCCCGTATACAACTCATCCACAAGAGATTTTGAAACTTGATTTGAGTTATTGGACCATTTACCTTTAAAAATCACACAGGTGCTTCTTCGGAACCGGCTTTGAATGGCCGCGAGGGGTGAAAATCCTAGATGGCCGCCAGTAGCCATATTGAAAATATAAATTTTGAACCACTCACCATAGAAGTATGTGTAATACTTTGTTTTATGGGTTTTTGGGTGTGGGGAATCCATTTGTGACATCATTTTCATGATTGAAGGCCAAGGTCACATGCTAAGGTCAAGGTCAGAAATCACAAAAAATGACCAAAATCGCAGTTTCACGGACATCGAGAAGCAAACTATCAAAGTTTGATGAGTGATACAATTACTGATGTTTTGCAACTTAACTGATTGTGGGAATAAGTGTAGGCCATGTAGTTTTTTCAAATCTTGTTTATTTTACAACTTCTCATTTTATTTGTCTCACAATATCGTCGGCATTGTTCACTTATGAATTGGAACATTTTAATCATTCTTCAGAACACACAATCTGAAAATTAAAAAAAACAATAGCTACATTACCGTGCCATATAATACCTGCATATAAGCCATATTCCTTATAATTATGACTAAAAATGAATGGTATATGAGTCCGATGCCCAGACGAGAGAGCCGAGGTGGGAACTTGGCATTTGTTTATTTATTCACACAGATGGGCTCAACAACCTTCTTATGGCAGTAGATCACACACATAACTTCTGCTGCTTTGCAGGAACAACGCTTTGAGTTACACTTCCCACTACAGCCACACAGGGTCAGAATTTTCGTGGGGATCGGCTTCAGAGGCTTAAGGGGCAGGAGCGTGCCGTCTTGGTTGATCCAACCGTAATGAATAGGGTCAAGCTGACTGGCATCAGCCAGCAAGGTCAAGGCATTCCGGATCAAGTCGAATGCTTAAAATGTTTAAAACATGGGAATTCTTCCGGATTATTTGTAGATAATTAGACTCTTCAACTCAACTTCAACAAGAAGTGCGTGACGTTATTCAACAAATGGCAATCGGGATGCGCAGTGAAAGTTGTTTTGTATTTTACACAGTGAATAAATGAGTGGAAATCTTAATGAAATAAGGTTAATGCATATTATACCATTTGCATATAAAATGAAATGTAATCTGCTCCAGTCTTATTTCGTAACTTAATCCAAGGCCTTTCCAGCGAGAGGTCGAGTAATTATCCACTCTGCCCAGAGATCTCTCATGAACAATATGGCAGCATGGTGCCCCTAGAATCGTGGGGCCCCTGGGCAGCTTGGGGCCCCTGGGCAACTGCCCAGTGTGCCCATGCCTTAAGACGGCCCTGGCTACAACATAACAAAATGTGAAAAAGTGAAGGGGTCAGAATACTTTCTGAATGCACTGTATCCACTTTACCAAGCACATGATCAGAAGAACCGAATGGAGCAGAAGAAGAGCAGCAGACATTTGCAGGGAAGTTAGTCATAACCAAGTCTAGAAGAGCAGATTCTCCATTGACTGAAATCCGGGTCGGGAAATTGACAGATTGTGTCAGTCCCAATGAGTCGCAGAAGTCCTTTGCCATGGCTGGTGAGAGAGGAACCCACACCCAGCCAGCTGGCATGATGACAGTTGAAGTCGCCACATGTGAGGAAGAGAGGTTTGGGATGAGTGGATAGAAGTTGGTCCATGTTGTCAGACAGCGAAATGTAAATGGAGTCATCACTGTTTGAACCTTAACCCGGATTTCACGAGTTGTGGAAAACACTCTTGGGGAGGGTGGCAAATGAAGTCGCTACAACTTCCATCTTGTGGCCCTTAGTCCTCCTGTTAAGTTTGGTTGAAACTGGATAAGTAACCACCAAATGTATCGCGGTCAAACAGACAGACAGACACCGAGTTGCGTATTTTAGTACGATTGTGGAATCAAAGATATCCTAGCCATTTATAAGTTCCAGGAAACATGGTACAGTACTGCATTAATCTTCCTGTAAGTACCCAGCTAACATAACAACGTCGGGCCAACGTTGGGCAAACGTTGGTATTTGGTCAATTGGTCGCAAGCACATTGTTGACGTCAGGGTGACATTGTTTATTGGTTGCAAACGTGACGTCTATATTCCAATATTGGCCCAACGTTGTAGTGTGAGCTGGGACTGCATTTGAAAAACAACTTTTATGGACATTTACATAAATTGGTTAAATTACCTGTCTGCTCAGAGTCCTGGGCCTAAAAAAATAAGGTCCCAAGAACTGCCTTCTTGCTTGGACGTCAACGATTGCTGACAAATCCATTATAAATGCAAAGAGCGATACATAATGCGTAAAGTAGCATTTTAAGGTTGGAGAGCGTCCAGGCAATAGGAATTGAGCCGCCTGTGGGTTTATTTGCACCTTGCCAGCGATTGCTCACTCTCGATGAGCTCAGGTACACGACTTCCAAAAATGATGCCATCATGTTCTTCATAAATGTCACAAAACACCAGCCTTTCCTATTCTTATTTCATTATTCGAAGGCCCTTACTTCCCGAGGTTTCGAAACTGCTACGGTAGGAGAGGTATTGGAATGTAAACTTGGTTACTGTGTTCGGAATTGACGAAGTTAGTGCGGAGTATTGTACAATCACTATGATGATCATTTAAATTTTATTTAACTATTGCTTCTTATTCATTGTCCCAGGGAGGGTTAAACCACTTTAAAAATGTAATGAAATGTAAAAGTTTAATCTTAACCTGCAAAAAATGTTCCATAGAAATTCTAAATAAAATTTCTATAGATGTACTATAGACCCAGTCATTTGAAGTTTTGTAGTACTTAGGACCGAGGTCTAAAAAACTGTTCTAGAGAAATTGTCTGCAGAAATTCTATAAAAATTCTATAAAAATAGAATCGACCGTAAAAGTCGATATTTCCTACAGAATTTTATATGGAATTTCTATAGGAAAAAAAGAAAGAAAAAAGAACAGTTCTATATAATTTGGTCCTAAAGTACTATAGAATTTCAATAGACAGATTCTATAGAGCATCTATCTAAATTTTCTAATGGATTGTTAGGGAACAGCTTTATAGAATTTGGACCTAAAGTACTATGTAGTTTCTATAGACAGGTTATATAGAACATCCAATGAATTCTATAGAACATCTAATGAATTCTATAGAACATCTAATGAATTATATAAAACATCCATTCTCTCCACAGTTGTATAAATATTTCAACAGATCTTCTAACGAACATCTAATGAATTATATAGAAAATCTAATTAATTCTGTAGAACGTCTAAATAATTCTATAGAACATCCATTCTCTACAGAGTTTTATATAATTATTTCAATGGATCTTTTATTGAACATCTAATGAATTCTATAGAACATCTAATGAATTATATAGAATATCTAATGAATGCTATAGAACATCTAATGTATTCTATAGAACATCCATTCTCTACAGATGTTCTATCAAACAAACAGAGTTTTATATAATTATTTCAATGGATCTTCTATAGAACATCTAATTAATTATATAGAACATTTAATGAATTACATAGAACATATAATGAATTATATATAACATCTAATGAATTATATAGAACATATAATGAATTATATATAACATCTAATGTATTATAAAGAACATCTAATGAATTCTAGAGAACATCTAATTAATTATATAGAACATCGAATGAATTATATAGAACATCGAATGTATTATATAGAACATCGAATGAATTCGAGAGAACATTTAATGAATTATATAGAACATCGAATGAATTATATAGAACATCTAATGTATTATAAAGAACATTTAATGAATTATATAGAACATCTAATGAATTCTATAGAACATCGAATGAATTCTATAGAACATCGAATGAATTATATAGAACATCTGATTAATTATATAGAACATCTAATGAATTCTATAAAACATCGAATGAATTATATAGAACATCTAATGAATTATATAGAACATCGAATGAATTCTATAGAACATCGAATGTATTATGTAGAACATCGAATGAATTCTATAGAACATCAAATGTATTATAAAGAACATTTAATGAATTATATAGAACATCGAATGAATTCTATAGAACATCGAATGTATTCTATAGAACATCTAATGTATTATGGAGAACATTTAATGAATTATATAGAACATCGAATGAATTCTAGAGAACATCTAATGTATTATAAAGAACATTTAATGAATTATATAGAACATCGAATGAATTCTATAGAACATCGAATGAATTATATAGAACATCGAATGAATTCTATAGAACATCGAATGTATTATGTAGAACATCGAATGAATTATATAGAACATCTAATGAATTATATAGAACATCGAATGAATTCTATAGAACATCTAATGAATTCTATAGAACATCGAATGAATTCTATAGAACATCTAATGAATTATATAGAACATCGAATGAATTATATAGAACATCTAATGAATTATATAGAACATCGAATGAATTCTATAGAACATCGAATGTATTATGTAGAACATCGAATGAATTCTATAGAACATCAAATGTATTATAAAGAACATTTAATGAATTATATAGAACATTTAATGAATTCTATAGAACATCGAATGTATTCTATAGAACATCTAATGTATTATGGAGAACATTTAATGAATTATATAGAACATCGAATGAATTCTATAGAACATCTAATGAATTATATAGAACATCTATTGTATTATATAGAACATCTATTGTATTATATAGAACATCTAATGAATTCTATAGAACATCTAATGTATAATATAGAACGTCTAATGAATTCTATAGAACATCTAATGAATTCTATAGAACATCTAATGAATTATATAGAACATCTAATGAATTCTATAGAACATCTAATGAATTATATAGAACATCTATTGTATTATATAGAACATCTAATGAATTTTATAGAACATCTAATGAATTCTATAGAACATCTAATGAATTATATAGAACATTTAATGAATTATATAGAACATCTAATGAATTCTATAGAACATCGAATGAATTCTATAGAACATCCAAGTTCTCCTCAGAGTTCTATATAATTCACTCGATCCATAAAAATTATATTGAGTTCTACAGAACTTCTACAGAACATTTTGAAGGGTAAAATATTTAATGAATTTCATGACAAATACATGTAAATAATCTCAAGGGATGATTTTAACCCAAACTCCGTCAATATTACCTCTGGACTTAGTCTGGCTTTGTCGGTGATAGAAATCCGCACTAGGAAGTTATTTTAAACAACCTTGAAAATTTCAACAGAGCTTGGCCATTGAGCATTGACCACCACCCAAACCAGGTCGTGCACCCGGTAAAATTGATCTACCAACGATTAGGGTGCAGTGCATGACTATAGTAAGATAGGCCATGACTTAGATGTAGGCACACTCGCTTCTAAGCTGTCTAGTCTGGGTTTGAGTCCCGAAACAGCTATGATATCTACGGTGGTGGACGTTAAGGACTCTGTGGTGTCCAATGCGGAGTAGGTGATCTATCGCTAGCACCATGGACAAATTACAAATTCCTGCAATAACTACTGCTGGGAAGGCAATGGCAAACTACCCAGTATGACCCCAGTCCGTGAAACTGCTTTGGTAGAATCAACGCTCCGTAACGGGTATGGTACATCTCATCTCGTGGAGAAAGTCATGATATAACGGAGTGAATTGCTGGAAAATTGTGAAAATTGTCTCTGTCTCTGTCTGTCTGTGTGTCTGTCTGTGTCTGTCTGTCTGTGTGTCTGTCTGTCTGTGTGTCTGTGTGTCTGTCTGTGTGTCTGTCTGTCTGTGTGTCTGTCTGTCTGTGTCTGTCTGTCTGTCTGTCTGTGTGTCTGTCTGTCTGTGTGTGTCTGTCTGTGTGTCTGTCTGTCTGTGTGTCTGTCTGTCTGTGTGTCTGTCTGTCTGTGTGTCTGTCTGTCTGTGTCTGTCTGTCTGTCTGTGTGTCTGTCTGTCTGTCTGTCGGTCTGTCGGTCTATCTGACTTCTCCATCTATCTGTCTGCCAGCATGATAAAGGAATGGGGTTGTTTTGCATTGAGGTAAAAATTTCAAGATCTAAATCCTACACTGACACAGATTGGGGATAATAACGGTTATCCCATTTGGAAATGGGGCAAGCAGTTAGAAGGTGGATCAAAAGTAGATTTAGCATCAAAAATTGATTTAAATGTGCGGGTCTCGGAGTATTGCAGTTGTGCAATTGGCATATTCACCAAACGTTTGAGATAATCATCCACAATGATCACTTTCATGATTCAAGCTTGGTTACTAAAGGCTAAATTGTTGGAGGCAGTTGAGGGTGGCTCAGAAAGGTACATCAACGAGATGTAATCCGATGAACCGGATTTGGGGCTTATATTTTGAGTTCTGTCAGTGCGTCCATCTGTCCGTATGCCCGTCTGTCCGTCCGTCTGTCCCTCTGTCCGTTTGTCCCTCTGTCTGTCCGTCTGTCCCTCTGTCTGTCAATCTGCCCATCAGTCAGTCCATCCTTCTGTCAGTCCATCCATCCGTCCATCCGTCTGTCCATTCATCTGTCCACCTGTCCATCCATCCGTCTGGCTGTCCTCCCATCTGCCCATCCGTCTGTCTATCCATCCATCCGTCCGTCCGTCTGTCCATTCATCTGTCCATCCATCCGTCTGTCTGTCCATTCATCTGTCCATACATCCGCCTGGCTGTCCATTCATCTGTCCATCCATCCGTCTGGCTGTCCATCCATCTGCCCATCCCTCTGTCTATCCATCCGTCCGTCCGTCCGTCTGTCCATTCATTTGTCCATCCATCCGTCTGTCAATCCACCCATCTGTTCATCCGTCTGTCTATCCATCCGTCCGTCCGTCTGTCCATTCATCTGTCCATCCATCCATCTGTCTGACCATCCATCTGTCCATCCGTCTGTCTATCCATCCATCCGTCCATCCGTCTGTCCATCCATCTGCGCATCCGTCTGTATATCCATCCATCCGTCCATCCGTCTGTCCATTCATCTGTCCATCCATCCGTCTGTCTGTCCATCCATCTGTCCATCCGTCTGTCTATCCATCCGTCTATCCGATGATTTTACATCATCACGACCAATGAAATTTGCCGCTCTTAGACCCCTCTCTTGTCCTTCTTTCACAAGACGATGAGGGGTAAGGTGTTCTCTGAACTCAAGTTACCTCCATCACCAAAGGTGGATGGAAAGTTGTGTTTTCACCCCTGTCTGTTTTTCTCTCTGTTTGTCCGTATGTTTGTTTGTGAACTGGACATGTCAAAAGGTTGTGGACAGATTCGGATGAAATTCGGTAGAGAGGTTGTGTGTGTGTGACAAGGACAAATCGGTTCGATTTTGGTGAAGATCTGGATACATATTATATCAGATATGCAAATATGGATCTCGATACAATAATTACTCCCGCCAGGGAGTAACGCATTCCATCGTGTCCATCCGTGTGTGTGTATGTGTGTCTGTGTGTGTCTGTGTGTGTATGTGTGTTCGTGTGTTTGTGAACAAGATATCTGGAAAAGTTCTGAACGGATTTGGATGAAAGTTGGTGGGATGATTGCCCTTGGGATAAGGAAGAATTGATTAGTTTTTGGTGAAGCTCAGGATATTATTCCAGATCCAGGAATTTTTTGAAGGATTTTTTACCATTGGAAGATAGGGCTCAGCAGCGGCTACACACGGCGGGAGTATGCGCTCCACTGAGTGGCGTTCTTGTTTGGTAATTTTTTTACATTATTCTTCACCATTGACTGATAGGAACAAAAACGACATATATATCAGAAGGTTGTGGATGACTTGTGCCAAAACTAGGCGAATCGTTTGGTTAGGCGACAATAACAAGCCGATTAGATTTTGGTTCAGGTCCGAATCCAGATCCAACCTATCAGTGGATACAAAAGGAAACTGTTTAGCCTGGCGCAGGTACACGCTCTACCGAGTGCCATTCTAGTTTAATCTGGTGCTGTGGTGGCACAGCCATGATGGGCCTAGTGGCCTCCACCTGCATCTAATGTTGTTATTCCTTATTTGACAACAAACAGAACTCATACTCCAAGCACCCATAAACAGTACCTTCAGAAACTATTCACACCCCTTGCATTTTTTTTACATTTTGTTGTGTTACAGCTTTATTTAAAATAGATTAAAGTGAGTATTTGATCACTGATCTACACAAAATACCCCAAAATGTCAAAGTGGATTTTTTTTAGAAATGTTTACAAAATAATTTAAAAATGAAAAGCTGAAATTTATTGAGTCAATAAGTATTCAACCCCTTTGCTATTACACTCCAAATTGAGCTCAGGTGCATCAAATTTCCTTTGATCATCCTTGAGATGTTTCTACAACTTGATTGAAGTCCACCTATGGTCAATTCAATTGATTGGACATGATTTAGAAAGAAACACACCTTTCTATATAAGGTCCCACAGTTGACAATGCACGTCAGAGCACAAACACTACCATGAAGTCCATTGAACTGTCCATATAACTCCAAGATAGAATTGTGAGGAGGCGTAGATCTGGGGAAGGGTATAAAACAATTTCTAGAGTGTTGAAAGTTCCCAAGAGCACAGTGAGCTCCATCATTAGGAAATGGAAAGAACATGGAACTACCCAGACTCTTCTTAGAGCTGGCCATCCGACCAAACTGAGCAACCGGGAAACAAGGACGTTGGTTAGGGAGGTGGCCAAGTACCCAATGGTCACTCTGACAGAACTACAGAGTTCCTTGGTTGAGATGGAAGAACCTACTGGAAGGACAACAGTTTCTGCAGCACTTCACAAATCTAGGCTTTATGGGATAATGGCCAGAAGGAAGCCACTCCTGAGAAAAAGACACACGACAGCACACCTGGAGTTTGCAAAAAGGTATGTGAAAGACTCTGAGAACAGGAGGCAAAATATTCTGTGATCTGATGAGACGAAAATTTAAATCTTTCACCTGAATGCAAAGAGCTATGTCTGGTGGAACACCATCCCTACCGTGAAGCATGGTGGTGGCAGCATCATGC